>NC_050199.1:954297-994297 GCF_004126475.2 Phyllostomus discolor
CCCCAACCGACTGAGGCACTTTGGCCAGGGTGGAAAGGTGCTAAACACCTTCGAAGGGAAGCCAGCCATGGCCAGCCACATGGGCACCCAAGGCTTCACTAGAATCCCCTTAAACATTTGTTCGAAAGCCTCTGGTCATTTCTGAAGCCCGTGGCAAGAATACGGAGCTGCCTGCAGCCCCGTGGATGTGGGGGCTCCCCCAAACGAGGCAAAGTTCACGGGGACAGCTTGGGGGTGAGGGTGGGTTTCTGCCCAGTCCTGGTCACCACGCACGAGTCGGTGCAGGTAGAAAGGTGTGCGTTCTCCATTCACGGGCGGGTTTCCACGTGCCTCTCACAGGCTCCCCAGCCTGTGCAGCCCCCACAAGAGGTAAACCTCCAGCCTCCAGCCGGGCCTTTTCCATCTAACAAGAGGAGGGTCCCTCGGGGCTGTGCCCCGTGTCAGACAGCTTCCAAGACCCTTCGTTTTTATTTGTATTTTTTAAAGATTTTATTTATTTATTTTTAGAGAGGGAAGGGAGGGAGAAAGAAAGAGAGAGAGAGAGAGAAACATCCATGTGCGGTGGCTGGGGGCCGTGGCCTGCAACCCGGGCATGTGCCCTGGCTGGGAATCGAACCTGCAACGCTTTGGTTCGCAGCCTGCGCTCCATCCCCTGAGCTATGCCAGCCAGGGGAGACCTTTTGTTTTTTAAGCGTAAGGTCTCCTGGAGGAGCGTATGTACTCAGTACTGACCTGGCTAGCTAGCGCCGTGGGGTGGGTCCATAGCCCATGGCCTTTAGGAGACAACCTGCCCTTTCCTTCCACGAGGGTCCCACTCCAGGTGCACGCACCTCTGCCTGCTCCCCATCGGGTTCCCTGGCGAGGAGCTGGGAATATCCATCACGTTGGCGTGTGTGGTGTGGGAGGAGGGCGTGCAGCGTGCAGTGATGGGTGAGCATGATCGGCATCTACCCACAACTGGTCCCTGGTACCTTCTGAGTTCAAGGCGGGCGGCCCCTGGTGGCCCAGGGGTGAGCCTCTCGCTCAGATCTGGACCCCCGGGGACAGGACCACAGACAGGGGTCTTTGCCCGGATTCTGCGCCGGGGGAGCCCCGCCCCCTCCTCACCGAGGGCCCCACCCAGCTCCTCCCAGAGCCTCGGAAAGCAGGCGCGTCCGCTCCGCAACGTGGCCACCGGGTGCTGGGGACTCGCAGGGGCCTCCCGCCCGCCAGGGGTCTCAATGACACGCACCCCAAAAACAAGGCAGGGGCGGGCCGCCTCAGGGGGGGCGTTCCCCACTGAGACATGGGCTCCCGGCCCGGAGCAACACCTGTGTCCCCACCCAGGCTGCCGTGTCTTCCCCAGCACCCCGCCCCTCTGACAACCCGGAGCACCCTAAAGTGCTGCAGCCTGCTTCTGCAGCGTGCTTTCCAGGGGACCCTGTAGCACCCCCAGCCCCCTCAACACAGATTGCTCTCGTTGGGAGGGAGACACCAAAGTGACCCCATGGACCCCTATGCACCCCCAGTTTCCTGCTTGCCGTCAATACTAAAATGAGCGCCTCGTCAGCACAACGGATATTCTTGTGGTGTCCGATTGCACGGTGTGGATGAAAAGTGTGCTTTCCAAGTCGGAGCCCTAGCCCCTCACCCCGGTTCCCGGCTCGGTCCACAGCCTTTCCTGCGCCCCTTGGGACCTGCTTCGGCGCAGTGGGGCAGCTCGGAGCTGGGGCGGGCGCCCAGGGGACCCGAGGCCGGGAACCAGGAGGTGGAGAGGGCTCCAGGGCAGGGCGGCCCCCACCCCCTCACTTCTTCCCGTAGCGTCCTGCTGGGAGGTGCCTCCCGCCTGCTGCTGGAGCAGTCCTGGCGTGAAACACGTCGCCGGCCCTTTGCCGCTGCTCCCGGATGGGTGGGTGTCCGTGGGCAAACACGACGTCCCCACGCCTGTGGGCGGCACCTGATGCGGGTCTCTCACTCTTCAGGAGGCACAGACCCCAGGCTGCGCCCCGCCCATCCCCCCCCCCCCCCGGTCTCCCGAGGCCTGGGCTCACGGGGTCCTGCCTCCCCAGCCTGAGACAAAGAGTCCCACGGGAGCCGGGCGGTTTCAAAAATATTTTATTTTCCGGAATAGCCGTGATGGGTCAGCTCCGACGGGAGGGCCTCTCGCGGGGCGGGGGGGCGGGGGGAGAGGCAGAAGCCATGAGACGGGACAGACACGGGCCTGCGGGACAGAAAGACGGCCGGGCTGGGGCGCGCGTACAAAATGGGATGGGGCGGGCGGGGGAGGGGGCTGCACAGCGTGGGCACACACTCACTGACACGTTCCGCCCCCCTGCCCCGCCCTCACCCCGCAGGTCCCCCCTGAGATCCCCCCCACCCCCGGGTCCCCTGGGATCAGCTCAGGAAACCCAGCCCGAGGGTCCTTGGCGGCCGTGCCACCGTCCCCCGCGGCGAGGTTTGGGAAGCCCCCCGAGGCCCCGTGGACAGTTCAGACGTGACTCGTGCTGGCTGTGTTTCCGGAACTTTCCACGGCGCTCCGATCCCACGCGCGGACCTTCCAGTTCTCCGTGCCGCGCAGGGGGACCCACCGATGGCAGAACGCGGTGTCTTCTGGTGCTGACGCGCGGATACGACCCCTGGCGCGGGCCCTTGCGCGTCTTCCCCGAAGCGTTTGGGGAGCCCCGGAAACGCCGGGCGTGGGCTTTTGGGGGCGAGGCGTAGGCAGGGGCGTCTGACCCCACGAATGACGACGGAGCACAGGGGAGAGGCGGACGAACACGTCACAACACGCAGGGCCGGGCGGGCACGGCGGGAGGGGGCCGCCGGGGTGGGTGGACGGGACGGACACCAGCATGGCCCCGCGGGGGACTCGGCCCGTGCGTCCCGGCCGCCCGGTGATGGCTTTGCAAGATGAGGGTCGGCGGTGGCCTCGCTCCTGCGGAGGGTCACCCGGTCCTTGGAGCCGCCTCGGCGGCGGCGCGGGCGGAAGGGATGCCGCCGGCCGCCTCCCCGCGGCTGCCGGGCGGGGGCATCGCAGCGGCGGCTCCCGACGGGGCCGCCCTCCGGGCGGCGTCCTGGCGGGCGCCTGGAGAGCCGGCGGCGGACACGGGGCGCCCCCAGCGGCTGGAGCTCTCTGTCCCTCCGGAGACCCTGAGGGGCGAGAAGAGGAGAGAAGGAGACAGAAGGTGAGCTGAGAGCGCAGTGAGCTGTGGACCAGGCTCCGTCCCCGTGTCCCCCATCCCCACAAGACCCATCAGGGCGCCCGGGAGAGGTGGCCCATACAGGGGGACTGGGTCTCGGGAAACACACCCACGGGCCGGAACAGCCCCCGGTTCGTCCCGCGCGCGGGGACGCCTCTCAGGGCCGCGCCTGGCTCCCTCCGCGCCTCCCGGACGCCGCATTTCTCACAAACCAACGTCAAGGCCTCCGCCGGCGAGGGACAGAGGGGGCCCTTCCTGGCGCACCCTGGAGTCTGGGTTCTCTGCAGGGCGAAGGCATGCCTAGCCGCTAGTAGGAGGTCTGTGGCACAGCCCCCCGCACCCCGGCGTGAGGGGCGGGGAGGGTTAGATGAAGGGGCCAGAACCCACAACAGCAGGGACGGCCCATGCTCGGCGCTGGGGGCTGGCGCACGGGGCCCTGGCGTGGTTTCCGCGGTCCCTTTCCAGGTCGGTGACCTGGACACGGCAGAATCCCTGTGAGCCCCCTTCCTCTGCTTCTCCTGGACGTCCAACGTGGGGCGCCCGGTGCACCGGCAGCGGCAGAGCCCCGGGTCAGGGGGCCTCCGTGTGTCCCCGAGGCCCTGATGGACGCGGGTGCCCCTCCCGCAGGGGGCAGGTGGGTGGGGAGGTGCTGTCCTCAGGCAGGTCCTGAGGGGCAGGAGGACACAGGGGCGGGCGGACACAGGGGTGCGGCGAGGAGACAGCGAGGGAGCAAGGGCTGAGGCCCAGGTGCTGACCCGTGCCGGGCACCCTGGAGGAACCGTCCCCCAGCCCCGGGGTGGCAGCGTGGACAAGGCGGTGCAGAGTTTGGACAGACACCTGACTCTTCCATTTCCCTTTCCAGCGTCCCCGAATCTGGAGTTACCAGGGGACAGGGAAATTCTGGAGAGGGGAAGATGGTCCATCCATCTTCCCCATCCACCTTCCCCGAAATCACGGTGCTCAGGCAACCGCTGGCGTCCTGAGGCCACGACCCCGGTCGGGACAGAGCCCAGGAAACGCTCCATGCCTTACCCTCATGGTCCCATCTAACGGTTCAAGGGCGCCCTTGGGGTGGTGTCAAAGGTCACCCCTGGCCTCCCTTGTTTCGTCTTGCTCCCCCAGTGAAAACGCCCCTGGCTGGAAACACCACCACATCCTGAGCTCCCTGCCACCGGAGGGGACCTCGGAGAGAATGTAGGTCCCCGAAACGGGTCACTCGGCTGGGACAAGAACCAGCCAGCCTCTCTTTAGAGTACCTTGGACTACATCGTCACCAGCGTGGCACAGCGCAGGCCTGGGGACGTGTTTTGATTCCGGCAGAAAGAATCATTCCTTCCTAAGTAGACTTCTTCCTTTGCAACGGGAGAGCCCCACCCCCCGCCACGCACCCCGCCCACCCAGAGCTCTGCACCCTGCAAACGCTCGAAGATACACACACTTCTGAACAATTAAAAACAAAACAAAACAAAACCAAGTCCTGGCTGGCGTAGCTCAGTGGATGGAGTGCGGGCTACGAACCAAAGTATCGCAGGTTCGATTCCCAGTCAGGGCACATGCCTGGGTTGCAGGCCACGGCCCCCAGCAACCGCACACGGATGTTTCTCTCTCTCTCTCTTTCTCCCTCCCTTCCCTCCCTGAAAATAAATAAATAAAATCTTTTTTAAAAAAGACAGAATAGAAAATGAAACAGCCAGAGACAAAGCCGAGTCTTGGGTCTCTAAGTCCTTTTCTCCCCAATAAAATTTCAGCGACTGCGTAGCATTAACACGCCGGGCCCCGTCCGGCCAGCCAGCAGAAAATGCGGTAAGGTTCCAAAGTAAATGCCTGCACCGTGACAATGAGTGACAGCAAAGAAAGCGGGTCATTCCGGTCCGTTCTGCCATTGGGCGGCCTGCGTGTTTCCCAAAATCATCGCGCAAAGCCAGCCTACGGTCAAAGCCCAACGGTTGTGGGGGGAAATCCGGCGACGGTTCAAACCCTGGAGAGTGTCATCATGGACACACGGAGAAGAGAGACGGGCATGTGCTTCAGAAAAAGAGCAAGAAACGACCCCATGAAGAGACCGGCAAAGGCCCGGAACAGACACGGCTCCCAGGAGGACCTACGGAGGGGCCGGAGATGCAGGACCAGATGCTCAGCATCACCAGCCACCAGAGAGACACCAATGAAAACCACAGTGAGCGACCACCTCACACCTGTGATAACGGCCATCAACACGTCATCCACAAACAACAAGGGCCAGCGAGGACGTGGAGAGCAGGGGAACCCTTGTGCACCGTGGGTGGGCGTGCAGGCGGGGGCGGCCCCTGTGGAAAGAAAGCCAGTGTGGAATCTCCTCACAAAACTAAACACGGATCTGCCTTGTGACCCCGTGATTCCATTCCTGGGAGCTCATCCGGAAAACAAAACAAAGCAAAACAAAACAAAACAAAACAAGAATCCGAAAGCACAGGTGCATACCTGTGTTCCTTGCAGCCTCAGTTACAACGCGCTGAGATCGGGAAGCAGCCCGCAGGCCCGTCGGCAGGCGAGCGGATAAAAAAAAAACCAGGGTACGCTTATGCAACGGAATACTCCCCGGCCGTAGGAAGAAGGAGACCTCACTGTTTGTGACAGCGTGCACGCACCTGGAGGGGGCCCTGCTCGATGAAATTAGCCAGGCGCCGGAGGACAAGTGCCCCGCGATGTCACTCATATGGGGAGTCGGATGAACACGATAGAAGAACAGACGGACTCGGAGGCGCAAGGAGGGGACGGAGGGGAGCCGGGTGGAAGAGGCGAGGAGGAGCAGCAGCATAAAAACCGGCCGTCACAGAACAGTCCCAGGCCCAGGGGGTGTGGCCGGCAACACGGCCACAACTCTGGGTGGCGTCAGGCGGGCGTGGGCAATACCGGGGCACCCCTCAGTGAAGTATATGACGGTCCCACCCCCACGCCGTGCACTAAAACGGATGCAAAATAACGTCGACAGGTCCACCACAGTCACGGACAAATAAGAAAAGAAGCAAAGAGCGGGGAAAGTGAAATAAAAGCGGAGGTGTTCAGGGCAGGTAGATGATTCCATTTCCATCGTCCGTGTGTGTGCGAGCGGCTCAGAACAGGGGCACGGGGCAGCTGTGCAGAGGCACAGCCCCAGGTCCGGAACAGGGTGGGGGGGGACATTGAGGACACGCTTCCTTCCCCCTTTGTCCCGGGCGAGGAGAGGTCCACCAGGGTGTCCACCGCCATGTGTGTGCACAAAGCCCACAGGTCCCTGCACAGCGGAGTCCACCGAGGACCCTCAGAGACACAGGGTGAGGACGGTCAGGGCAGCCAGACCGGAGAGGGACCATCTGACCCCGGCACGCTGGCCCTCACGGACCCCGGAGACCCCAAGTTTCCCCAGAGACTCGCAGTGTCCGCGAGGCCAAGAGAAACGGTCACGGGGTCTGTAAGGAGCACACGAAACCACGCCACCCCAGCGGGGATGACGCTTGGGTGTGTGGTCCCTGCCGCCGAGTCCTCAAAGACCTACTTGGGGGCGGGGGGAAGCGTGCAGGTGAAGTTGTGAAACAGATGACCCGTCCCCTGCCCCAGGCCCACGCACGGGTGCCAAGGGCCTCAGGGCGTCCCCCTGTTCCGGGAGCTTCTCTGGAAATGCCCGCAGCTCTCCCCTTCCGCCCACACTGTTCCGAGCTGCAAGCGCACTTGAATGACTATAATATCGCCATTTACCGTCATTCCCCAAATGGGCTGTCCATATATCCCCAAGGGCTGGCCTCCACCGGAAGGCGCCGGCATCCCCGAGAGCAGGGCCAGGTGTTGCTGGGAGGAGGAGGCAGGTGTGCAGGCGAAGGGCGGGCTGAGACCTCCATGGGGCGCACAGGGGCCCCCAGGAGCAGCCCGGAGTCCAGCGTCTGCTGCAAAAGCCACCAAGGTCACGGTTCCCGGGCCGCTCCTGTGTGGTTTCATTTGACGAGGACGGTGAGCAAGGGAATGATGGGAGCTTCTCGGAAATGCCTGGACTCAGGCTACACCAGGTGTCCAGGCGGCCTCAGGGAACTGGTTCCCCCTGGGGTGCTGGCTCTGCAGCGCTGGGGTTGGGGGCGGGACAGCAGCTGCCCCTCTTCCTCTGTCCGACCCTCCAGGGTGTCTGTGGCTCCGTCCCCCAGCCCCCGGCCCCTTCCTTCCAGGCCCAGACCCCCCGGCGGCGTCCCACCTCCCTGTGAAGGTGGCCTGGAGTCCGAGACAGGGAGGAGATAACCAGGGAAGATGCCACTTTCTCTACTTGCTCTGTCTGCTTGTTTTTTTTTTTTTCTTCTCAAATTCCCATTCAAGCACTGGCTCGTTGAGTTTTAGAGACAGGAGGCGAGAGAGAGACAGAGAGATAGAGGTGGCCAGGGAGCAGCCCCAAGACCCAGGCCTGTGCCCTGAGCGGGATTTGAACCTCTGACCTTTCCGTAGGTCGGACAACCAACACTTCCCCCAATGGAGCCACACCAGCCAAGACTCTGCCTCCTGCTTTTTAAGAAAAAAAGCGGAAATGGCTTCAGAAACGAGAAGGAGATTTCCGGCCTTATTTTTGCCTCCTGAAGTTGATGAGGGCCATACACTTGCCCTTGTTTATCAGGGATGTCGAGTTGGCGGGGGGCTGTGTGGACTCACCGTTGAGGAGGAAGCCCTGTAACCCCCACTTTCTTCTTGCCTGTCTGCCTGCTGCCCACCCCCTCCCCCGCAGCGGGAGCCCACACACCGGTCCTGAGCCAAAGCAAACAGCCAGGCCAACAACCATGCCACCCCGGCACACTCTGTGGTAGCCGGTCCCAGCCCAGCGTGCACACAAAGTTCTAGAATGCCCAGCCGGCCCCATGACATCAGCAGCCCCCCCTCCCTGCCCCGGTCCTCTCCAGGGGACCCATCAGGGCTGGCCAACATGTGCCCGGTTCCGGAGACACGGCGACCTCCCTGAGGATCCCTGGAGAAAGTCTGTGTGTGTCTCACCCCGGAACACCGTGTCCAACACACAGAGAACACGCCGGCCGGCGTCCACTTTTTTTATTTTTTCTCTTTCCAATTTTCACAGCTGTTGGTCGGTGTTCACCAAGCAAGAGGCCCTGATTTTTTTATTTTTTTAAATCTTTCCCCGAGGAAAGGAAATGGTGATTGAGTTTGGAGAGAGAGGAAGGGGCTGGTGAGAGAGAGAGAGAGAGAAAGAGAGAGAGCAAGAGAGAGACATCGATATGAGAGAGAAACATGGATGGGTCGCCTCCGGACGCATCCCGACTGGGGACCGAACCCGCAACTTAATCACGTGCTCTGGCCAGGGACCAAACCGCAACCTTTGGGTCCCCCGGGGCCAACGCTCCAACCCACTGAGCCACCCGGTCAGGTTTTTAAAAAAATAAAACCTGAGCAGGCAGCACCTAGAAATAGGCATGAAGTAGCTATCCTGTCATCCCTAAAAACGCTTACTATTTAATACACAGTGCACGTTTTTAAAATCTTAAGGGAAGTCAGCCCTGGCTGGCGTAGCTCCGTAGATGGAGCTCGGGCTGCGAACCAAAGGGTCGCAGGTTCGATTCCCAGTCAGGGCACATGCCCGGGTTGCAGGCCACGGCCCCCAGCAACCGCACATGGATGTTTCTCTCTCTCCCTCTCTCTCTCTCTCTTTCTCCCTCCCTTCCCTCTCTAAAATTAAATACATAAAATCTTAAAAAAAAATCTTAAGGGAAGTGGTAACCCTCAGCCCTCCTGGACAGAGAGAGGACAAGAGATAGACAACCGAGAACTTGGTGTGAATGGGAAAGCGAGTGTTGTCAGCTGGGACACTCACACACACACACACAGACACACACAGACACGCACCAGCACCACGCACACCGGGGGGAACCACAGCAGGTGCACGGGAAGGACCTGCCCCCCGCCGTCCCCGCGGGCCAACGTGGCTCCCCCCCTGCCCCCCGCCCCCCCCGGTTCTGTGAGTTACGTAACCTCCCGTCCCAGCCTCCCTTCCCCTCCTCTCTGTGTGTAACTGGGGCGATCATTATACTCCTCGCCACCGCCGCCGTGGGCGGGAGAAACGCAGTGTCCGTCAAACCACGGCCAGCCCCCGCCTGGCCGTGTGCGGGGCGGTGGGCACCGGGAGGCCGCACAGTCGTTATTTGCGGGGAAGGACGGCTCTGCTGGCAGAAACCCCAGCTTTTCTGCGTTTTTGTGGTTTCCCCGCAGACCAGGAGGCAGGTGAGCCGACAGGCGGGCCTGCCTTCTCACCCACGTGTCTCCGGCTTCTCCTGATTTTTCTTTCTACCCAGACATCCCCCCCACCCAGACGTGGGTCTCCGGTGGGGGGGGTGGGGGGCACCGTTGTGAGGCTGAGCAATGGTCCCTCTTCCTGAGAGACGAGATGCCCAAACAGCGACCCCATGGCGAGCGCACGGCAGGCACCCTGGGGAGCTGAGTGATCCGTGGGCGCCGAGACAGGCGGGAGGGGGGACCCGGTGTGGATTTCCCAGAAGCAGCGGAAGGCCTTCCATCTCGGAGACACGGCGCCGTCTCCGGTTGGAAGCTCCGGGCATGGACACTGGCAACAAACGACCAGGGGCGACTGGACCCTCCCCAGCTCCGTGACCTTGCCCAAGGGGCCATCTGCCCTGGCCTGAGGTTCGGCGCCTACACTGGGGCCAGACGGAGCAAGATGCCGACCCCTTCCCAGCACGGTGGCGAAGGAGACCCCACAGGGCCGTGCGAACTGGACGCAGGGTCCTGTGAAGCTGTCTGCAGGGTCTCGGGCTCCCTGGGCGACTGGGGTGTCTGTCTTTTGGGGCGGGTGACCGTCCCACAGAAGAGCCTCCATTCTCTGCGGGCTTCTAGTCTTGGGAACGCTGAGCCCCTCCGTGGGTTGTGACATCGGGGCGCACGTGGCCATGGCCGTGAAGAGCATCGATGCCGCCCTGGGCACAAGGCCGTAGTTTGTGAGCCATCCTTCGGGGCGCTGGGGAATCTCTCGCTGCATGGGGACCGAAGCGGCTCAGGAGAGAAATATGTCCGAGCGAAGCTCAGCCCGGGGGGGGGGGGGGGCTGCAGGGTGTCCCTTTGCTGTCCCTCCCAGACATGCCCCTCGGGCCTCCAAGCTCACCCTGCCCCCCATCTCCCTGGGGCTCCCCCAAAACCAGGCACTTCACGGGGAGCCCCTTTCTGCTCCTCCTCCTCCCCGCCCCCTGAGCAGCTGGTGAGAAACACGCTGGGTGAATTCGGGGTCCCGGGTCCCCGCCTGTGCGTGGGGTGCAGACGTGAGGGGCTCTGGGTGGGGGGGTGTTTTCTCCCCTGGGGGGACACGGCGGCAGGCAGGCGCAGTTCAGAAAGGGACCGGCGGCACGGTTCGTCTCCAGCATGTCTGAGCTGAGGGCACCCCCTTCCCCCGTGGGGCGCCCCGGCTTTGGGAAGCTCCCGGACCTGCCTGTTCTAGTTGTCAGAAGGGGTGTTTGTGGGGCTGAGCTGGGGGAGTCTGGTCCTTGCGGTCCCTCCCAGTGGGGGCGGGGGAGGGTGGGCTGCCCTGCCCAGTCCACTCGGGGACAGCAGGTACGTGGCCAGTTCCATTCAGAAAACATCTCCTTTCTGTCCATGGGGGTCGGGGGAAGGTGGGGGGGGAATCCACGAAGAGCCTTTTGTTCACTCACACGAAGCAGCTCATCTTCAATAAAACAAAACAAAACAAAACAAAACTGGGTCTACCGGCCCTGTGCCTCAGACACTGCGGAAGGTCTCGCCGGCTCAGCCCCAGAGTCGCCCCGGCAGGCGGCGGCCCGGCACGCGCGCCGCGGCGAATCACCCCGCACCAGACAGTCTCGGCCCCTGGAGTTACCGACTGTTCCCCGTGCGGGGGCAGGGCGCGGGGGAGGGCCCACCAGGGAGACCCTGCTCCCCCAGGTCCTTAACCCTGCAGCGGCCGCACACGGAGGAGCCGGAGCGAGAAACACGAGGACTCGGCCGTCACCAAGCAGGGCTAGGCATGAGCGGAGGGGGACTCCCCTCGCCCCTGGGGGACAGCCGGGACCCCCACGTCCCCGCGGCCCCGACGGCAGCGGCTGGCCCCCCGCCCGCACATCCCGAGTCCATCATCGGCTCCTGCACAGGGTTCCTTTTCGGAGCCGCGCTCCGGGGGAGGGCGTCTCTCCTCGCTGCCCCGATGTTCTGTCAGTCGCAAACTTGCGGGGCACCCTGGGTGGGAGGGAGCCGGAGCTGGATTGTCGCCTCATATCCGCGCGGCTCCGGTGGGGCAGGGGTCAAGGAGCCCGAGAGGGAGCCCCCTTCTCCCACCGCTAGCACCCCCGGGCGGACGGGGGGGGGCGCCTGGGCCGGGGAGCAGGGCGCAGGAGCCTTCAGACTCCTTTCGCTTGCTCGCCCCACACAAGTCCCTTGCGGCGATGCCACCGCGTCCCCTCAGACGCGCTCACCTACTGCACCCGTGCGGGGCTTCGGCAGCGGGGACACTGGCGAGGAGGGTCCCACCCCCAGCTCGCAGGCAAAGCTCTGGGGACCGGGCAGCGCGCGGCAGGCACCGGGCGCCCCGGGGGCTCAGTCCCACTCGGCCTGCGGCCGCTGCGCAGGTGGCGAGCGAAGGCGGGAGCGCTTTGCGCCCTGCTACACAGGGCGCCCGGCGGGACTGCTCGGCAGCGGCCCAGCAGGCCGGCTGCCGGCCCCCCTGCACACCCACCTGCCACCGCTCGCCACCGCCTGCGCCCCCCGTGGGGGGGGGGGGATACCGGGCGCAGCGCCCACCCGGGGACGGCCCCGCGCCCGCAGCATCCCGTGCCCGCATCCCGCGCCCTCCGCGAAGTTGTGGCTCCCTACCGTCGCCCCGCAGGGCGGCCGCAGGAGTGCGCTCACCCGCTCCCCCGTCCGTCCCTGAAGGTCAAGGCCAGGTGGCAGCGGCGGCGGCGGCGGCGGCGGCGGCGGCGGGCACGCAGCGGGGCCGGGGGCGGGGGGCGCCGGCGGCGGGCCGCGCAGCCCCCATGCCCGGCGGCGCGGGGGCGCCCTCAGCGCGGCGGGCCCCGGGGCGGCGGGCGGTCAGATGCCGTGGTCGCAGTCCACATCGCGGCAGATGTACCAGAGGATCACGTAGAGGATGAGCAGGATGGCGAAGATGAAGAGGGCCACCAGGATCGCCTTGGTCACCGGCGAGATGAGCGACTGCATGGCCCCGGCGGGGCGCGCGGGAGGGCGGGGGGCGCGCGGGGGCGCGGGGCGCGGCGCTCACGACCCCCGAGCGCGCCCGGAGCCCCGCGCCGGCCCCGCGCCGCATCCGCAGTGCTCCGTGCCGGGGACGGGCGCCCGCGCTCGGCCTGAGCTCACCGGGCCCGGCGGCCGCGGGGCTGGGCGCGCGGCGCGGGGGGCGCGGGCGGCGGGCGGGCGGGGGCGGCGGCCATGGGCGAGGACGCGGGCGCGGGCGGGCAGCGAGGAGGCGGCGCGCCCGGCAAGTCCCCGCAAACTTGGGCGGCGGCGGCGGCGGCGGCGGCGGCAGCAGCAGCGGCGAGACGGCGGGCGCGCGGTGACAGGTGGAAACCCGGCCCCGCGGGGAGCAGCGCGCAGCCGTCCGCAGGCGGCGGGGGGCGCAGGGCGCGGGAGGGAGGCGCGGGGACGAGCGCGGGAGGGGCTGCGGAACGCGGAGGGGGGTTCCCTCCGCAGACCGCGCGGGGGGGGCGGGAGAAGCTGCGCCACGCCCCCTGCGCCCCCCCCCCCTGCGCGTTGCCCCTCCCGCCTCGGCGCCCGCCCCGGCCCCTGGCTGCGTCCCCACCTCGGTTGTCCCCCCTTGTCCCTCTGTCTCCCTCAGGTTCCCTCCTCTTTGGCGTCTCTTTGCTTTTCTTCCCTGATGCCAGAGCCCCCACCCCTCACCCCGCGGCTGGTGCGCTGGATGTAATTACAGAGCAGCGGATGGTGCAGGGGTGGGGGGAAATAAGGGGGAGCTGGTGGGGACAGGCGGCCCCTTGCTCCTTCCTCCTCCTTCCCGGGTGCAGCTGAACCCGGGAGAGGCTTGTGCGGTGCGGCCACGTAGCAGGAGAGGGATTGGAGGTGGATGCGGCGCACGGAAGCTCCAGACCCGGAGCGCCCACAGCGAGGACTTACATAAGGGGAGTGGGGGTCACAGTTTGGGGGTACAGAGATGAACGACCCCGAGGGGAGGCGGGGGACCCCTGGAAGAGGTCCCTCCACCCCACAAGAAGCCCGCCCATGCCCCCTCAAACACCCGCCTCCCATCTTCGAGGCCTGGGACCTGTGGATGAGCGGATGGATTTTGCATCCTGCAACCCCCCAGCTCCGCACACTTTCCTCGGGCCAAGCGCCTTCCTTTCCTGTAGGGCTGAGGGCTCGTGGGGAGGCGGAAGGAGCCCCTAAGTGCCTGCGCGGGGCGTCCTGGGAAAGGCAACCGTGTCCGCCTGCTGAGCGTGCAGGATGGAGTTCGTGGGGGGACCAAGGCATGGGGACTGGCACCCCGGAATAGGACTGCGAGCCCGGCACAGACAGGCCCACAGCACGTAGGGTTCGGGCCCAGCTCGCCCTGGTCCTTGTTTCCAGCTGCCTCGGACAAGCCCTACCGTGTGTCCTGTGGGGACCCTGCCCCTGGTCCCTGGAGCCTCTGGCCCCAGGAGAGCTTCTGAGCTGTGGGACAGACACCGGCATCCTTCCCCTTCCGAGCCAGCACACAGCGGACCTGAGCTGTCTGTGCCGGAATCAACGCCTTCCCCTCGGAAGGCAGCCGGACGAGGGTGCAGGGTGCTGCCACGTGGGTGCCGGGACAGGAAGGCCTGAGCCGGTCCCACAGGAAGCTGGAATCAGGAGTCCAGCTCCCCACGCCCCTGTCTCCCCCCGCAGGGATAAGCAGTGAGGTCAGAAGGGACCCCCACCAGGGGTGCCCGGCAACCAAGAAGGCAGGAGTGAAAATGTTTGTTCTCTGAGCCTGCTGTCTGGGACAGGGATGCCCTCAGAACGGGGTGGGGGGGAGGACAGGGTTGGCAGGGGAGGCCACCGAGTCCAGCCCATGGAACTTGGCCATCAGGGACTTCCTCCTGTCTCCGGGGGTGGGGGGGAGGAGAGGAGACCTTACCAAGGACACGCACTCACACACACACACACACACACACACAGCTCCTGATTCTCAAGGGTGTGCCAGGGGGACAAAGACAGCGAGTCCTGCATTGCTCATTAAACTCGACTTTGCCCGTGAGGCTATCAGGGCAGCCTAATGGAGCTCGGAGCACCAGGGAGCACCCAGGTGTGAAGGTAGACTCGGCCCGGGAGGGCGGGCGGGCAGGCAGCCCGTGGCCTCCTCCCCGCACGGGGTGGGGGGGGAGGTTTGGAAGGGAGGGAGACAGAGCTCCCTGTGCGGCGGGGCCCGCGCCACCCCCTCCAGAAGCTTTGGCGTCTCCGGCTGGCCCCTGTGCGCGGAGGACGTGGGTGTGTTTAATCCGACCGCACGCCCAGATGGCCTCTGGGGGCAGGAGCCTTGCGGTGGGTACAAGGGGCAACCGTGGCCCTTGGCCGCTACCCACCCCTTCGGACTCGCTGCCCGACCCGGATGCGGGGGCCGTCAGGTGACTGCCCCCCGCCCCCCCCCCCCCTGCCCTTTCTACACCCCAGACGTCACCGGTCACCCGGAGGGGTCCCCCTGGACGCACACACATTGCGTTTCGGTCTGCGGAATTGTTGCCACGGTCGCCCCCGCCGTGTGACCCTGCCGTTGGACACACCCACACTTCATCTTCCTCCTCCTTTTATTGATTGTGTTTTTCCTGTCCCCGAGTTCCTCAGCCGAGGCCTACAGGAAGGCCCCGTGGCCGGCCGTGAACGGGCTGCCCCCGGGAACCAGGTACACGGCGGCTCCCTCCGCCAAAACCCGCCAGCTGCCTGCCAAAGCCCCTCTCCAAGTTGGCGAGTCTGTGAGTGGCCGGGGTCAGACCCATCCACGCTGAGCTGGGAAGGAAGGCTTCCCCCTTTTTAATCTGTGTACCCTGCTCTAAAGAAGATTTTTATTGCTCCTCCGGACAGAACCTAACCGGCTCAGACCCTGAGGGGTCATTTCAAGGTCAGAACGTCGGCGCAGGTAAACGGACGTGCCATCCTGGTGGGTCCGGCGCTGCGTTTGCAAACCACCACGCGGTGGGAGGCCCTACCGTCGGCCGAGAGGCTGCGGGGACCTGTTCTCACCACCCAGTGGGTCTCCGTGTGCGCACAGCAAACCTGGGAATTGCACGAAGAAGCTTTTGTTGTGTTCAAGGGGCCCCGGCCGGCCTGTCCACCGCTGGGGTCAACCTCCCGCCCAGTGCCGGGGGAGCAGCGAGCGCTCCGGTGCGGAGAGAATGCGGAGACGCCGGGAGGCCCGCCGGCCCACTCCCTCGAGTTTTGTGTGGAAGGCCACGGAAGCGTGTTATTCTCCAACGTGACGGATCCAAGGATGTGCCTTGCACGCACGGGAGCTACCCAGGGAGCTGCCAGTATTAGCGTGTAGACGCTCAGAGAGGCAGACAAGACCTGGGAAGGCCCTCCCCACGCCGTACGTGATGAGAATGTCACGCGTGACGAAGGCAAGGAAGGACAAGATTTCTCCGGGGCCCCGACTGGAGATGGGTGCACCGCACCCCAGGCCGGCCCCCATCACCATGGAGGTCGGCGCGCTCAAGAACCACCGCGCTCGGGCGCGTGCACGCGCGCCTTTTCCTGACCGCGCCCCGGGTCCTTGGAGAGCTCTGGCGCCGGCCCAGCGTTTTATATAGAAGATTGTTGGGATGGTGCCTTGCTCTGGCAGGACTCAATTGCCTGGCGTAATGCAATTATAATTGCCTCCGCGCCTGCTCCGCTTTGGGGGCAGGAAAAGGTGTGTTTTAACCCACACGGAGCTCGCCCGGGTTGTGCACCGCGCCACGGGCCCCTGGAGGGTGGAGGATGTCGGGGTCTCGGAACGCTGAGGGTCAGCTCAAGCCGAGGTCACCGAGGTCGCCGAGAGGTCGCCGACACTCGGCTTGGGGGTCCGGGGACTCACGCTCATGTTTGTAAAACTCGGTTCATCAACCGCCCGCCTTTTGGTGTCTGCCCGGGAGGCTGGTCGGCGTGTGCGTGAGTGTGTTTGAGTGTCGGGGCCCTGGGACCAGGGCTCTTTCTCCACGTTGGTCGATTTCATGAGGATGAGGAGGGTAACGAGGACCACGTTTGGCCGTGTCAATCCTACGCGTTGACCTAGGCAAGGGCAGATCTGCCAACTTGGGCAAAAAAGGTGAAGCAAAGGGGAATAGAGAGAAAGCCGAATGAACCAAATGCCGATGCTTGTGTGGCCTCGGGAATCTTCAGGCGCAGGGAGCCCGCAGTTGGCCGTGTGTAACGTGCACTTTTGGGCCCAGATTTTTGAGGGACGAGTAAGGACTCACGTTTATTCCTGGACGCCTCGTCTCAGTGACACTGTTCTTGCGTCTTGTACTTATTTGTTGCGTTAAGATTCCTTGTACCGGAAGACATTCAAAGGTCAACGCTAACGTTCCTTTATCACACACACACACACAAAACAAGTCTCTAAACAGCAACGAATAAAACAATTGAATGAAAGATTCTTTTTTTTTTTTTTCCCTGAAAGTCTGGGCCAGAAACGTGGGTGTGCGTTATACACGGGAGAGGTTCCTGGTTTATTTTATTATATTATATTATGTTATACTTTATGACATTTTATTTTATTTTATTTATTTATTTTGCCTCTGAGTTTTGCGGTCCTGAGGATACCTATGCCTTTTCGTTCCTCGTTCAGCTCGAACTTGGTCCAGGGTGGCCCCGTGGAAAAGAGCTAAGCGCTTATGTCGAGGTTCTGAATAGGCTCAGACTTTTGTTTCAGAGGTTCCCGGTTTCCGTCTGCGAGTGGAAAGGTGAGGACTGGAGTGACTTGTATTTGAGACGGGACCTGGTCAGCCCACGCGCCTCTGTCCGAGCGGGGTAGTTTCACAGGGACACGGCTTTCTTTCGCACCCCGGAGATCACCATCCTGTTCCAGGAAATGCGTCCCCGTGGTCAACTCGGAGCTGGGGAAAGGTGCCCGGGAGGGAGGCAGCCGCACCTGCTCGGGGCACCTTCAGAGGGGAGCGCAGTTTTCTTGTGGTTTATTGCAGCCGGCGGGAGCTGGCGACCGCGTTTGAGGAACTCCCGGGAAAGGGACGTGTTACTTTTACAATAACAGACAGAGGTCCGTGTACCTCGGCCTCGGAATGATGGATGCATTCCGACAGGGGCCCTAGGATAGCAAGTGTATGTGCTACATTTTCTCCGCTGGTAAGTCTTTCTTTTTCTTTTTTTTCTTTTTTTATGATCCTTACCTGAGGACTTTTTTTTTTTTTCTTTCCCAGAGGAAGGCAGAGAGAGAGAGAGGAGAAACATCGATCGGTTGCCTGCTCATACACAACCTCACTGAGCATCGAACCCCAAGCCCAGATATGTGCCTGGACCAGGGATTGAACTCACCACCTGTCAGTTTTGGGGACGATGTCCCAACCCCACTGAGCCACCCAGCCTGTGCTGGTGTGTCTTGCTTTTCGATTCTGTTCTCCTTTTCACTTGCTCCGCGGGGAAAGCAGATCCTGAGGTCAGCAACGCGGGGGCGGGCGGGGGGTGGGGGGGGGGACATGAGCCACTTGACATGCATTCGTTCTAATGAAGATCTGAAGTTCAGTTGGCATCTGGTTCTCGGCGTTCGGCTAAGGGCTGTGGGGTGTGTTTTGGACGTGGGGGGTTCTTTAAGTGCTCACCTGGAAGAAATGTGTGGGTCCACCTGCCCACATTCCTTGGACACGAAAATCATGTGGGTTATTCGCCGGAACACCTGTGCAAGGTGGCGTCTCAGAAGTCATGCTTCCTAATAAAACAGTCATGAGCTGCACGTAATAACCCGTGACATTTAACAGGCTACTCTTTACAGCATGTGGAATCCGTAGCAATGGCCATGCTTGGTGCATAAGGTCCCATCTGGGGAGATACGGGGACGTGTGAAGAACACACTTCACCCACGTTTTGAAATGTCGCCCTGGCTGACGTCGGGGTCCCCGGGGCGCAGAAAAAAAAACCGACCATCTCTTTCCAAGTCTGGGGAGCAAAAGGGCAGAGCTCAGTCTGCAAGGGGTGCCGTGCTTCCGTCTGGGTGGTCCCCCCGCACACTGAGATCGAGGGAAACCCTGAAAAGCGTGAGCTGGGGCACAGGGGAGCCCCGGGGGCCGGCTGGCAGGAAAACGCTGAGCGGGAAACGGGAAGTGAAAGGGACCCGCCTGTGTGACAAGCCCAGCACCCGGGGTCCTCCCCTGGACAGAAGGAACCCCGACAACCGAAGAGGAACTTGGGGGCTCTGTCAGCTGCTTTGCTGAGAAGCAATGTTCTGGTCTCTGTAACCATCTCCTACCCACTGGGGAAGGAGGCCCCCAGTGGCCAAGTATCCTTGCTCAGCAGGCGGCCTGAAAGGGAAGGGGGGGTGTTGCACTTTGAGGAAATGGGGGACCATGGAATTTGGGGGTGCAGGCAAGAGGGGTGAATCCACTCCTCTGTGATGCTGCTGTGTGCCGTGTTAAACCATTTTCTGTAAAGCCCTTTGAGGGAGGCAGAGGGGCACCCCCTTTTCCGATGAGGTCTCTGGGAGCAGTCAGACAAAGGGGCAGTGTGAACCCCCAAATTACTCGGGGGACGGTTTTGGGACTGGTTCCATGTGAATAAAGAATGAGTTTCTCCCTGGCTGGCGTAGCTCAGTGGATGGAGCGTGGGCTGCGAACCAAAGCGTCGCAGGTTCGATTCCTAGTCAGAGCACATGCCTGGGTTGCAGGCCATGACCCCCAGCAACCACACATGGATGTTTCTCTCTCTCTCTCTCCCTCTCTCTCTCTCTTTCTCTCTCTCTCTCTCTCTCTCTCTCTCTCTCTCTCTCTCTCTCTTTCTCCCTCCCCTCCCTCTCTAAAGATAAATAATCTTTTTTTTTTAAAAAAAAGAATGAGGTTCTGTTTCCAAAAAGGTGTCAGGTAGGGAAGGGATCCAACAGAAGTGGGGTTTCAGAAACCTGTCCCGTCTTCTGCACGAATCCCGCGAGTCCAGAGCCGGCTTGGGGAGCCCAGGTGGGGCGTGAGAAAACCCGTGGTTGTAACCTGGGTTGTGGAACCCCGTCTCCGTGACGCACCTTGTCAAATCTGAATTCTCTGCACCAGCCCGGCTGCACTCCCAGAAGCCCAGGGTGGACCCCACCGTGGCTGGGTTCCCTGGGGGGCACCGCAAAGGTCCTGAGCGGGTGCTTCTGCCGGGTTCGTACACCTGTGCGTACCTGAGGGAGCTCCCAGGCTGGGCTCCCGCGGAGGAGGGCGGGGAAGGTGCGCGCCCGCTGCCCAGGTAAGCTGCATTCCCTTGTCTGACGGCGCCACCTACTGGCGAGCCGGCGCCACGGCTGCCAGCCCCGGTGGCTTCCATCCGCTGCGGGGGGACTGCTGTGGGGACCCCGGGAAGCCCCTCACGCGTGTGCTCACCTGCTCACCTGCAGGAGGGACGCTGTGCCCCGGGACCACCTGTCCTCCCCCTGGCCCACCTCGTTCAGGTGGGTTTTGCAGGTTGCTCACTACAGGATAGTTTGCACTGAAGCTTCTATGATAAAGGAGACTTTTGGGTGGGTTCTCCAAGGGGAACAGAGGGGGTCGAGGGTTGGGGGACGGGGTGCAGGAAGAGGCAGAGAGGGGCGAAGGGAGGGAGGCCCAGGTCCTGGTGCTGACGGGTCGGTACCAGGAGAAAGTGGCAGAGATTCTGGTGCGAATGTGGCTGGCTCTGCGGCTCCCTCCGGGGCGGCTGGTGCTCCGGTCCCAGGTCCCCACACTCAGCCCTGCTACCCACCCCTCCAGGACTCCACAGGGCGCTGCTCGTGTGGGTGGGGGGCGTGGGGGGTGCTTGATGTCTGTGCGCGGTGTGAAGTGGACCAGTTCCCCAGTTGCCTGGAAATAGGGCGCGCCCCAGATTCAGGAACCACAAACAAGACCTCGGGTCCCAGGGGGGAGCCAGGTCTGCCCGTTTAGACTGAAATGACGGGGAGGGGGACAGAGGCGTGACAATGGGGTGCTCCCTCCGGAGACTGAGCGGAGACTCACACCGGGATCTGGCAAGCCCATCCCTAGGGGTAGCTGCGATGGACGTGAAAATGTCTGTTTGCCCTGAAATACAGGGAAGCAGCACAGATGTCTGTGGTTGGCAGATGGATGCACAGAAGGGGGGGGGGGGTCCAGGCACACAGCGGAATAGTACGCAGCCAGGAACAGGAGCGAGGCGCTGGCTCAGGCTGCAGCGTGGAGGGACCTGGAGCACAGATGCCCCATGAGAGACACCAGACACACACACACACACACACACACACACACGGTCCTGTCGTGTGGATTCCACGTGTGTGAAATGCACACAGCAGGCAAATCCACAGGGGCAGAGAGGGGGTCAGTGGTGGGTGGTCAGGGGCTGGGGAAGGGGATGGGGACTCATGGGTCCATGGGGACAAGGTTTCTTTCTCTTTTTTTTAAGATTTTATTTATTTATTTTTAGAGAGGGAAGGGAAGGAGAAAGAGAGAGAGAGAGAAACATCCATGTGCGGTTGCTGGGGGCCGTGGCCTGCAACCTGGGCATGTGCCCTGACTGGGAATCGAACCTGCGACACTTTGGTTCGCAGCCCGAGCTCCATCCACTGAGCTGCACCAGCTGGGGGCAAAATGAAGGGCTTTCAAAGGGGGAGAGGTGGCCGCATTTATTGGGATTAATGAAGAACCGCTCCTGGGGGAGCGCTGACTCGGGCAGGAGCCCACACAGGGTCCCCACGAGGAGCAGACAAAGGGGTGGCACTTATGTGGGAGAAAGGGGAGGGGACAGGGACACCCCCAGCAGGGGGGCGTGGCTGTGGGTGCAGAGGACACGGCATCGTGACGCTGATTCTCCAACAACGTGTTTCATGCTCCGTCCTGGGCTCCTCCGTCCAGGCATCCCCTTTGCAGACAGCTCTGTGGGACACACGGTGGCTTTCAGCTCCAAGAAGAGGTCACTGTGTCCTTTTCCAAAGTCCACAGGGTGGAGGCATCCGACACTCAAGGCAGCTCCTTGGGGCTGGTGGCTCCAACTCCCTTTCCAAGAGACCAGAGATCACTCATGTTATTTTCTTGCAACACCGACAGCCAGCAGCGGACAGGTGGCACTGGGAAACATAAAGCTCGGAGTGTGACGTTTCTCAGTGACGCTGGCAGGGCCAGCTGCATCGCGGCTGCGGTATCTTTTCCACGGTGCACACACGCAAGGAAGCGACCGACCCTCCTCCTTTGCCCAGCCCACCCGAACGTCTTCCGGAGATAAATCTCGACAGCAAGACGGCTTCCCACGCTCCATCGGTCCGAGCTCCCCAAGAACGGGGCGCTCTGCTACCTGCAGCAGAAAAAGAGAAGCCGAACCTTCGTGTCCTTCTGTTCCTCATAAACATTCCCCCCCCAGGAGGCAGACACTGTCTCCTTTTATATTAAAGAACATACACAATTGCGTGACGACGCCTCATTAGCCCTGCAAAACCTCGGTGGCGGAGATTTCCGTCCCGTTGAACAGAAAACGCCCGAGTGACCGATGGCTGGCTGAACAAGGGACCGGGGCCTTGCGCGCCTCGGGGACAGCTGGCTCACCACGGGCTGCGTTTTCTCTTTAAATTATTCAGCGAAATGATTCACCGCATGTTGACGTTTCGTACTCGGAGTCACCGGCAGGGCACAGAGCGTCTCGGACGGCTCGGTCGCCTCCCCAGAACAGGACGCGGGGGGGCCAGCCTGGGTCACAGAAGGACACGTCGTGAAGCTGACTCACGCCACCTGCCCAGCCTGAGGTTTGGGCTGGGGCTGTTCAAGGATACGAAGCTGTGATGAATGTTGAGCAAAACGCCACAGGCGCACGGGAGTGATTAGAAGCCTCCTTCTAAGCTGGCTACCGGGATTTCCTCTTCCCTCGGCCCCCGGTTCTGCGGCCCACGCTGCCCACGCAGCAGGCCCTGGGGTCTGGGGTCCACGCAGGCAAGTCCTTTCTCTTCCTGATGGCCACCTGCTGGGCACGACTTGGGATTCCATCCCAGGACGTGTGCGAGGGGCTGTCCCCTGTGTTACGGGTGGTGAAGACATCAATAAGGGTAGACAGGTGGTTAGCTACCTCAGGAGATGAGTGAAGATAGGAAGATAGATATACACGTGGATAGATGGATGGATAGACAGATATAGAGACAAGTGACTCGTAAATGAATAGGTCAATAGATAGATGTATCGATGCATAGGTGGACAGATGGAAAGAGGAAGGAAGGAAGGAAGGAAGGGAGGAAGGGAGGGAGGGAGGAAGGAAGGGAGGGAGGGAGGGAGGGAGGGAGGGGTGGAAAAATGGGTGGATGGGTGGATGGATGGATAGATAGATATAGAGACAAGTGACTCGCAAATGAATAGGTCAGTAGATAGGTGTATCGATAAGTGGGTGGACGGATGGAAAGAGGGAAGGAAGGAAAGAAGGAAGGAAGGAATGAAGGAAGGAAGGGAGGGAGGGAGGGAGGAAAGGAGGGAGGGAGGGAGGGAGGGGTGGAGAAATGGGTGGATGGGTGGATGGATGGATAGACAGATATACAGACAAGTGACTCGCAAATGAATAGGTCAGTAGATAGATGTATCGATGCGTGGGTGGGCGGATGGAGAGAGGAAGGAAGGAAGGAGTAGAGAAATCGGTGGATGGGTGTATCCAGAGATGGGGGGATGGGTAGACAGACACGCAGGTGGACAGAGGTGCAGGTGAATGATGGATAGGCGGGCAGGTAGCAGATGGAGTGATAGATAGAACATGGGTGACTCGGGAATGACGTGTGACGAGCATGTCCCAGTGGGAGGCAATGGCGAGTCTCAAGATGTCCCCGTGGCGGCCCCTGCCCCCAAGCCCGAAGACCCGGGCTGATGACACCTGTACCCCCAGAGAAGGGACACGGCCTCGGAAGTGTGTCCCCTTCTCATCTCCCTGCCCAGACGATTGCACTGACCGACGGCCTTCGGACTCCTGTGACTTCCCGAAGCAAGGCCGTCACGGTGCGGCTCTCCCCAGCGTGTCTGTGGGCAGATGCGTCAGGGGGAGTCTCAGGGAGGAGGCGACAGACCCCAGCAGCAGACACGCCCACAGGGGCGGAGGGGAGCCCACCAGCGAAGCCCCCAAGGCCAGTGGTGGGGGAGGGGCAGCCGGACCAGCTCCTTTGGGGCCAAAGGTTCCGGCGCCCCCCCCCACCCCGTGAGCCGGTGCCTGCTGGGCGCGCAGAGGAGGAGGGGACAACTGACACTCGCGCCGGGAGCTGTGAGTCCTCCCATTTCGCCCAGATCGCGTGGAATTGCTCCCCAGAGCCCGCGAGCTGGCCGCCAGCACAGCCACGCCCCTTGGGCGTGTCTCAGAGCCTCCCTCAGCGGCAGAGCTGAGTGGAGCTTCTGTTCGCACGGGAGGATCTGTCTATTGATCTGAGAGAGAGAGAGAGAAACATCGATCCACTGATTGCCTCTTGTACGCGCCCTGACGGGGAATCGAACCCACAACATTTCAGTGCACAGGAGGATGCTCCGTCCCACCAACCTACCCGGCCAGCATGAGCAGCATGCTCTCCGCTGAGATCTTGGGTCACCTTACAGAGCTGGGCTCAAATGCGCCTTGCTTGGTGCCTTTGGGAATATTAGTTTGCTTGTTCTTCGCAGCTCTCCTTCCCCACCCCCTTAGTAAGACGCATCCGCTGCTACATCGGGGTGTGTTCGGAAAGGAAAAAAAATTCCCTTTGTATGACATGCAGGTGGGGTGCTTCTTTCTATGCGTGCCGAGGTGTGCGCGCGCGCTCATCCGCCTGGGCGGAGCTTGGCTCCCCGGGGGGGCTCTGATTGGCCGAGTCACGAAACGAAACACAACACAGACTGACGCTGCGGAGTTTTCAGCTGCCGCCGTGCACGCAGCGGACACTCGGAGCTGCCCCTGCGGGTGGCCCTGCGTGCCGTGGGGATCGGCCCGTGGGGTGGCCCGGGAGCCCGAGGGCGGCGTCTGCCCCTCGCTGATACCGCCCCAGCTGCTCCTCCGCCGCTGCCGCCGGGAAGCTGTGCGCCCTGCTGGTGTCATCGCCGCCCGAGGGTGACCCCACTGTGTCTCCGCGGCGCACCGCGTCCTGCGTGGCTCCTGCCGCTCTGTCCCCGGCAGAGAGGGGAGGAATCAGTCACCGCCCCGTGTGCCTGTCACTTCCTCAGCAACGCGAGCAGTTTCGTGAAAGGCATTTTTTTTTTTTATCAGCGGAAGAAGGAGGTATTTTTTTCCCCTTAGGATCTTGTCGCTACAAGGACACCCGCTCTGATTCTGCTCACTTATAAACACTTTAGAGGGAAGAGAGAGGCCTGTTTGGTGTGTGTGGGGGGGGAGCGGGGGTGTCCACACGTCTCGGTGTGTGGGCAGATGAGATGCCGCAAGGGGGACGCGGCGCTCCCCAGGCCAGCGCGCGCCCCGGTAATCACAGGGAATGATGGGCACATTGTCTCCCTGGCTTTGGCTGCTGCCAACCCTCGGTTTGCAAACGTTGGCTTGGCCAAGAAGTCTGGTCGGTTTCTTTTTCTGTAAAATCGAAGACACCTGTTTTCTCTTCACCCATCATTGCTTTATGGAGGGGGTTAGGCTGAGCATGCCGGCTCTGTCCCAGGAGGTAGAAGGTCGAATGTTCTCAGCGAATGTCCCCACTGGATCGCCGGCAACCTCCACTGGTCCACCCGACCTCACAGACCACGTCTCACACGCTCAGTCACTCTCAGCACCTTCTCCGTACACGGCACAAATCTTTTTGGTTTTTTCTTAGCATCTCAGCTGCATTTTTACCTTTCTTTTTCTTTTTTTAAAAAAGATTTTATTTATTTTTAGAGAGGGAAGGGAGGGAGAGAGAGAGAGAGAGAGAGAGAGAGAGAGAGAGAGAGAGAGAAACATCCATGTGCGGTTGCTGGGGGCCGTGGCCTGCAACCCAGGTATGTGCCCTGACTGAGAATCGAACCTGTGATGCTTTGGTTCGCAGCCCGAGCTCAAGCCACTGAGCTACGCCAGCCAGGGCCATTTTTACCTTTCTTGAAATAATAGAGCATGATATGTTAAAAATATTGTGTCTTTTCTTGCATCTTCCATAGTCAAATGGCTGCACCAAAACTCATCCATTTGGTGAGTTTTTATTTTTTTAAAAGATTTTATTTATTTATTTTTAGAGAGGGAAGGGAGGGAGAGAGAGAGAGAGAGAGAAACATCCATGTGCAGTTGCTGGGGGTCGTGGCCTGCAACCCAGGCATGTGCCCTGACTGGGAATCGAACCTGCGATGCTTTGGTTTGCAGCCCGCGCTCAACCCACTGAGCTACGCCAGCCAGGGCTCATTTGGTGAGTTTCTAAACATGCGTGCCGACACCACGGCTGGCCCCATCCAATCTCACGGAATTATCTTGAATGGAGTTAAAGACAGGTAGGTGCTACTAGAGCCATCGGATGGGAAAATTCGAGGAAAGTTTTTGGCCCACGCAATATCACTCGTTTGCGGGTGAGGTACAGGGCGCTGAGGCCGCCCTAGGGGATGCTAGCTCCCCCCGGTGGGGGGGCGGAGATGCCTCCCCCGTCATGCTAAACTCACCGCAGCCTCCTCTGCCTTCCTGCTTTCAGGCACCGAAGCGCTTTTTCCCAGCTGCGCTGTGCCTGGCCCCCGGGCTCCCTCTGGGAATAAGGAGACCCGCGAGAACGCAGCTGTGGCTCCCACGGCGCCGTCACAAGAAACTGCGCTGCGTGCCCACCAACGCCCTTTTTCTCAGGCTTGGCCTGGGGCTCCCTCCCTGCGCCCTTCAGAGCCAAGGTCACTGGAATTCGGGGCTGCCCGGGAGCTGGGAGGGGCTGGTCTGTTGTGTCTCGGTCTAGAACAGTTGTTATTATTATTGTTATTATTACTATGATTATGGCAACAGCCACCCTGGGCTGGGCTCTGTCCCACTCCCCCGCGCGTCTGACTCACTGGCAGGTGTGAACGCGCGCCGAGACACGGAGCGATGGGAAGCGCCGCCAGGGGGCGCCCCGGAGACTCGATCCGCCAGGGGTCAGACTGGGAACCGAGGGGGGGCCTGCCGCCCAGCCTCTGGTCTCACCAAAGACGCGAGAGCACTAGCCCACGTGAGATTCTTTCAGGCACGGGTGCAAGTTTACCTGGGGCCTCTGTGTCCTCAGTGGCCGTGAGCTCCACAAAACACATGTCCCAAAGAGGCGGATGTGGGGGGCCCTCTTCCAAACCCCTCCGCGCGTCTCTGGGAAGGAAGCGTCTGATTTCCACCCACGGCGTGCAGGGTTATATCTTCGGAAGACCCTGCACCGAATCCCCCCTGCCAAGCCCCCTGGGTGGCCGAAGGGGACCCCTCCCTCCCCAGGTTCGCCAGACGAGAGGGCCTGAGCGCGCTCAGGGACCACCGTTCAGGCCACCCGCCCTGGGGTGGGGAGCGCTGCTGGGGCCCAGAGCTGGAGGGGAGACGATGTCCCCTCTGTGGCCGGGTCCTC
The DNA here is from genome assembly GCF_004126475.2 of Phyllostomus discolor. Classification (NCBI taxonomy): domain Eukaryota; kingdom Metazoa; phylum Chordata; class Mammalia; order Chiroptera; family Phyllostomidae; genus Phyllostomus; species Phyllostomus discolor. The sequence continues at coordinate 981,052 of NC_050199.1, forward strand.
GGAAACCGAGCTGCTAGAACAGGAGGTCCAGGACGCTGGGGGCTCCCCAGGGGGCCGTGCAGGGTGGTGGCACCCAGCAGATTTGGGACACGGGCTGGGAGCGCCCGGCCGACAGGGGGCGCCAACCGCCACGCGGAGCGCAAGGCGCGTCTGCAGCTGGGCCGTGTCTCAGCAGCTCGCAGCCGCAGAAGGAGAGGGGGGCGCCAGCGGCCCCACCCAGGGCTGCTGCCATGGCAACGTGGACCGGGTGCTTTGTGGGGCTGAGGTCTCTTGGTTCCTGGGGTTTCGTGAGCTCATGCTGCTTTCGAGGCCAGAAAATGAACTCTGCGCTCCAAGCGCCAACATTTAGCCACAGGGGCGTGGTGACCGGGACCTTCAGGAATGTGAGAGCCTGAGACAAGGGCAGGGAGACAGGTGGCCAGTAGGGACCGCAGGGCAGGTAGGGGGGAGGCAGTGGCATGAAAGGCAAAGGCGGGACTGGCCGGGGAGATGAGCCTGTTGGAGGGTCCTCACGATACGCGAAGGTTATGGGTTCGATTCCCGGTCACGGCACCTACAGGAAGCGACCAATGAAACATCAATAAGTGCAACAGCAAATCTCTCTCTCTCTCTCTCTCTCTCTCTTTCTCTTTTCTCCTCTCTGAAATTAATTTAAAAAAATAAAACCACACTGGCTCCTGGGGACAAAGGGACATTGTCGCGACTGGGGAGTGAGTCGTGACGCGCCTGGCTCTCATCACGTACCCAGCACACACGGCCTCGTGTGGTGCTCCTAGACCCCCCCGCCCCCCACACACACCCTCAGCCCCGTCTGCCCCAGGCCCTTTGCACAGGCCAGGGCCACGCCCAACCCTCCCTGCCATCCCCTGTGGTAGACACTACCGCCTCTTGGTTTTACAGACGCCACCTCAGCTGTCGCTGCTGTCGGGGGGATCCCCTGTGACCCCCCCCACCTGGCTCCCTACCACACCCCAGGCGTCCACGTCGGAAGCAGCAGGAGGTCTCAGGACCCGTGCCCTGGGCACCACCCACACAGGGGCGCCAGGAGAAGCTGGTGGCTCCCGTGGGTGGGTGCCCCGTGGGATGCAAGGAATGTGCCCTTGGACAGGAAAAGACCAAGACGTTGCTGTGACTTTTGCAAAAAATGTCCTGAGGTCAGCGGCATCCTCCCGGGCTCCCATCCTGGTGGGACGGCACCCACTCAGCTGGCTTGGAACAAGGGCCGCTGTGTCAGGGTGGACTGCTGGGCCTGGAGGGCAGGATGGGGGACGGGTGAGGGCAGGCATCTGTGGGGCAGGGGCTCCCGCAGATGCTGCCAACAGAAGGAACACCGAGAGTGTGTGGGGACCCCCCCTTTCCCCCCTGGGTGGCCAGGGACATGCCCCCTTTCCAGGGAGGGGCCTGGGCACCCGGTGTCTGTGAGAAGCGAGGCATGGGTCCCTGAGCTCAATGGCCAGATGGTGTTGGGGGTGGCTGGCAGGGAGGGTGAGCTGCAACCTGTGAAATGTGGCCTCTGAGGGGTTGGGACGGTTGGGGTGCCCCTTTCCTGCCCCAGAAAATTGCACACTCATGTTCTCTTGGGGCAGGTGGGCCTCTCCCCATTCCTGGGGGCAGGGGGCGCCCTTGTCCCCCAGGGTCACCACACCCAAACGAAGAGAGGAGAGGACGCCTCCACACCACTCAGCTTTTGGGGGGGCAGCATGTGTGTTCTGTGCCCCAACAGCGCCCACAGTGGAAAGGGGTGTCATGGGATCGGAGGGGACAAGGATTTCCTGAGAACGTGGTTGCAGAAATCGGCCTTCATGACCCAGGCCAGGGCTGTCTGCCTTGGGTCCTCAGCTGCGATGAGGTGGTGTCTGCTCCCGTGGGTGCCGGGGTGTGGGGAAGCAGGAAGAGCCAATGGGGGGGGGTCCTTTCAGGTTTGGTTCAGAGAACCCCTCCCTCAGGGTCCCTGTGCGGACTCTGGGTCCTAGAATGTCCACGTTCCCTGCAAGGAGTGTGGGGTTCAGGGGACCTGAACTCATAAACTCAGCAAGGGACATCAGCTGGCACCATGGCCTGGTGGCTCAGTTGGTGGGAGCGGCGTCCCGTGCAGGGAAAGGCTGTAGGTTCGATCCCCAGTCAGGGCATCACCAGAAGGATGCTTCTGTCTGTCTCACTCTCTAAAATCAATACACATATCGTCCGATAAGCATTTAAAAAATTCACCTTACCCTGGCTGCTGTGGCTCAGTGGGTTGAGTGCCAGCCTGTGCACCAAAGGGTCACCGGTTCGATTCCCAGTCAGGGCACAGGCCTGGGTTGTGGGCCAGGTTCCCCAGTAGGGGGCGCATGTGAGAAGCAACCACACATGGATGTTTCTCTCCCTCTCTTTCTCCCTCCCTTCCCCTCCCTCTAAAACTAAATAAATAAAATCTTTTAAAAAAAATCCTCCTGACCATCGGTCCACAGCGCCATAGTTTGAGTCCTCGTCACGTGACAGAGAAATGGAAACAAAAACTGGGATTTTGTCCTCTACACCCTGAGACACAGAGGACCGCAGACAGCTGTGAGCCACTGTGACGGCCTGGGCATCTCACTGACATGCTGATCGTTTTTAGAAAAGGAAGGGGCGTAAGAACTGTTCACGAGGCTGGAGAGGAATTCCAGTCAGTTGTCCTTCCTCACTGGTGGGGAGGGGGGTGGGGCAGGCCTGCGGAAATCAGCTGGGGATTCCTGAAAGAGGTTTCCACGTAACTACACCGTGGTTCAGCCATTTCACGCTTAGGTCTGTGTGGCCAAAGGGACTGAAAAAGGGCCTTCCCACAAAGACGTGTACACAAGTGTTCATAGCAACGCCACCCCAAACAGCCAAAAGGTGGAAACAACCCTGGTGCGTGTGGATGGATAAGCAGATACACAGAATTGGGTCCAGGCACATGGAGGAATATTACGCAGCCAGGAACAGGAGTGAGGCTCTGACTCGGGCTGCCGCGTGGGCGGGCCTTGAACACAGGAGGCTCCGTGAGAGACGCCGGACACCCACGGTCCCACTGTGTGGGTTCCACGGGTGTGAAGCGTCCAGAGCGGGCCAGTCCACAGGGACAGAGGCGGGGCCAGTGCTTGCCAGGGACTGGGGGGAGGGGCATGGGGGTGAGTGCTCCTGGGGGCGGGTTTCCTTCTGGGGTGAGGAGAATGTTCTGGAACGAGAAAGAGGCAGTGGTCAGCCCTGGCTGGCATAACTCAGTGGATTGAGCGTGGGCTGTGAACCCAAGTGTCACAGGTTCGATTCCCAGTCAGGGCACATGCCTGGGTTGCAGGCCACGGCCCCCAGCAACCCCACATGGATGTTTCTCTCTCTGTCTCCCTCTCTCCCTCTCTCTCTCTCTTTCTCTCTCTCTCTCCCCCCTCCCTTCCCTCTCTAAAAATAAATAAATAAAATCTCAAAAAAAAAAAAGAAAGAGACAGGGGTCGCGCACCATTGCGAAGGAGCAAAGGGCTGCTAAATCGAACCCTTTAACTAGTGCATTGCGCGCTGCGTGAATTGAAACCGAGTCAGACGCGTGTGGAAATGCCCGTTTCTGAGTCCAGTCCCTTCCGCCCACGGAGCCACTTCAAATTTGAATCCGCAAAGACGCTGAGGAAGAATCGGCGGCTTTTCCTTCGACGGGTACCATCTGCCCCACCGTCTCCGATGTCCCGATCGGGCGGACCCACACACCTGGGCGCCGCCGGAACTTCTTCCCCTTAGCGGCTCTGGAATCACCTGCAAGGGTTCCCATCGCGGTGGCCCCGGCGGCCGCACGAGCGTCCTGTGGAGACCCGGGGTGCGTGTCCCGATGCCCCGGGCCATGCAGTGCGTGGCCGGCTGCAGGCCGGATGTCTTCCTGGGCCAGCGTGGACCGCCTGCCCCAGCGGGGATGGACCAGGAGATGCGCTTTGGAGGCTGGCAAGTCTACAGGTGCGGGAGCTGGGGACGTTTCCGCCCTCTGGGGTCTGGGTTCTGCATCGGTCTTGCTCACGCCCCACACTTGACGGTGCTGGGTTGACGGACAACAGGATCATCGCGCAGGTAACAGAAAAAATCTGCTCGGATCCTGTTTGCAAACGTTGTTCACCATCATTCCCAGCGTCCGAAACGCCTACGCGGGGGTCCTGGCACCTGCACCGCCTTCGCCGGAGCTGTTTGTGCTTCTGGAGACCACGGCGACCCTCTGCGCTGCTGGCTTGCCCGTTGCTTCCGAGGCCTGCCTCGGGGAGCGCAGAGAATGCTGTCCAGCAAGAAAGAAACGGGCCAAGTGCAGCCGGACTGACAGCTCGGACCAGACGGGGGCCCTCATCTCACCCTCGTTGTGGGCAGGCAGCTCGCTGCAGGAAGACAGCGCTTCACTCCTGGAGAATCCGCGCTCCCGATGGCGCCCTGGTGCAGAGGCGCGTGCAGGTTGGAGACCGCGAGGCCTGGCGGCTCAGAGTCCTTCCGCGCTGGCTGCACGGGGTGGCTGCCTCGCTTTTATCTGGCAGGTGCAGCCGCGCTCTGGCGGGCAGATGGACTTCCTGCCGGCACGGTCCTCGCGTCCTAACTCGGGAAGGTGGGGGCTCCACCTTGGAGGTGAATCCCGACGAACGCGTAACCGTTTCCCGGGTGATTTCGTGGTGATCGTCTGTGTTGTACCTTTGCGGTCTCGGTGGTGGTTCCGCAAGCGCGCGCTTCTGGGCGCGTTTGTTTTTTGTTTGTTTGCTTGTTTGTTTGTTTGTTTATGACCCTGTGTTGGAGGTCTTCCCCGCGCCTCGGTGAGCGTGGGCGCGCCCAGGGCTGGGCGCACGGGCAGGGGGAGAATCGTCCATCCCTGCTGGTCACGCCCTCGTATCTGGCAGGGGACTGGCCTGCGAGGACGTGGGCGGTAACCCACACATTCCCCGTTCCCCTGCGGAGCGTGTGCCAGTCATCGCCACAGACAATTTTGTGTCATCGTCCTGGGGGTTGTGGGCACCTTCAAGCAGCCGTTACGTGTGGCACTGTGTAACAGGGCACGTGCTCCCCAGGCCTCTCCTTAGTGTGACGGGGTCCGAAATTCACAAAGGGGGTGTCTTCTGACACTCCAGAAAGCGATGGCTTAGCTGCCCCCCCCCATGCTGAACCCCAGCCGGGAGACCACTCAGAGGAGCTTCGTGGATGATGCCCCCGAGCCCGTGGCCCACGGTGCCTTGGGCTTCTCTGTCATCTGTCCTCTGCACACCAGCACCGCACGGAGGGTGGCTTTGGGGCCGGCGGCTGCCCATTCTCGTGCACGAAGCCGTTGTGGGTGAAATGGGCAGTGTTTCTCCACCGCGGTGATGGGTGGTCAGTGTCCGGCTCTTTCCGTTCGGTAACACTTAGCCAGCGGGGGCTGGGGGGGGGGGGGTCGGGCCGCCTCAGGGGCCTTGGGTCTCGGACAATTATCCGACTGTCTTTGTGTTTATTTTATTTTTTAAATCCTCACGCAAGGATATATTTGTTGATTTTAGAGAGAGAGGAAGGGGAAAGAGAGAGAGAGAGAGAGAGAGAGAGAGAGGAACAGCAACTGGTTTTCTCTCGAATGCAGTGCGACTGGGGATCGAACCCACAACCTTTCGGCGTCCAAGATGACGCCCCAACCCACTGAGCCGCCCGACCAGGGCTGACTTTCCTGTTTAGCCATTTTATCGTTCCGTTTCAGATGGCATTCCGCATGATGTCAGACCGAGTGTCCAGCCCAGGGACCAGACACTTCCGTCACTTAGATCGGAGACACATGCGGGTAAACAGATACGAGAGATATGTTATCTAGATATTGCAGGAATGTGCCGGAAACATGATGGGCGTTTTGCTGGTGGTGCAGGGGGGAGGGGCAGCCCGTGGGACCCCAGACAGACAGACCCTGAGTCGCACCACTGTAGTGGCCGGCTGGGGCCACACACACATGTCCTGTGTCATTCCCTGCTCTGGCTCCAGACCATGCCTTTCAAAACATCCCCTGAAAAGGGAAATAGTGTTTAGGATAAAAATGCGCTCAGTGAAATAAGGCCGCCGGAGAAGGGACCCATAGCACGGGATGGCACTTCCTCGGGGAATCGAAGGGACGGAAGGAAGTAACGAACACAACAGGGACGGACCCCCAGGTAGATGGAGAGATCAGACTGACAGCTGCTGGAGGGGAGGGGGTTGGGGGGGGGCCGGGAGAAAAGGGGGAGGGGTTGAGCAAAAAGAAAAAAACAAGAGAAGAAAAGGAAAGAGAAGGAAAGGAAAAGAAAGGAAAGCAAAGAAAAGGAAAGGAAAGGAAAGGAAAGAAAAAGAAAGAGAAGAAAAGGAAAGGAAAAGAAAAAAGAAAGGAAAGAAAAAAAGAAAAGAAAGAAGAAAAGGAATGGAAAGAAAAGGAAAGGAAAAGAGAAAAGAAAGAAAAGAAAGGAAAAGAAAGGAAAGAAATGGGAAAAGGAAAAGGAAAAGAAAGAAAATAAAGAGAAAGAGAAGAAAAGGAAAGAAAAGGAAAAGAAAGGAAAGAAAAGGAAAGAAAAGAAGAGAAGAAAAGGAAAGGAAAGGAAAGGAAAGAAGAAAAGAAAAGAAAAGAAAAGAAAAGAAAAGAAAAGAAAAGAAAAAGAAAAACAAAAGTAAAATACTCAGAGTCAGGCAACCGTAAGCTGAGGACCTGAGGACCAGAGGGAAGGGGGTGGGGCGGCCGAGGGTGCAGGGGGCCCCCTGGGGACGCCCGGAGAGACGGGGCTCGGGCTGGCGAACCCCCAGCACCACGCTCACAGGACGGGTCACAGACTCGTGCCCCCTGACACCTGTGGAATATCATTATTATCCACGGTCACCCCGGCGCCTGCCCTAAAAACAAGCGTAAAAATCAATGTTTTGACAACGGGTCCAAACAAACACACTGGCTACCCGACCTAAAACTTTCAGTTTTTGTCATGGGTTTTTTTTTGTGTGTGTTTTTTTTTTTTTTGGTTTGCTTTGTTTTGCTTTGCTTTGGTTTTTCCGCTGAAGCCTGCCCCCAGCAGGCGGGTAGACAGAGGCAAGCACCCCTCCCCCCCCCCCCCCCGCAGCGTGGGAAGCCAGTTCCGCCGCGGCGCGTCTCCATGGAGACGGCGACAACACAACCTCCCGCTCCCGAGCCCGCGCTGGGGGCAGGGCCACCTTTGGGGCTGTTTACCGCGCCCTGCGTCCTTTGGTCAATGCCTCTGCGGATCCCTCGGTTCTCCGTGGGGCGGGTCCGCGGGTAAAGCCCACGCAGCACTGCCTCCCGGCCTCGTGGGCCTCGCAGGCCTCGCTCACTCGCTCACTCAGGGCGACTCTAGGGGACCGGCCACTCCCCCCGGGCCGGATTAACTCTGGTGCCTTTAGCGCCGCCGAGTCTGCAGAAAAACACCCGGCCTTTGGGCGTGTCCCCGGGAACCGCTGACCGGTGTGACCGGCGGGAAGTGGGCTTGGGTGTTTCACGGTCTCGAGGCCTGCCGGCAGCCGGGGCACTTGGGCGAGGCGGCTGGAAAATTGAGGAGGAAACGGGGTTTGCAGCTGGGCAGGGCCGTGCGCTGTCCCCTGGTGACTCATCGAACACCGGGGCTTGCCTGGCAGGACGTGGGGGGAGGGCCTGGGCGGATGGGGAACCGAGGCCGGCTTCTCTGCGGCTGGCCAGGGCTGGGAGCACCCCCCACCCCCACCCACACCCCACACACGCCCCACATACACATACACAGCCAATTCAAGTTCTCTGAGAGGTCCCAAAGGGGCTGATGGACGCGGGCTTCCCCAGAAGCAGATGCTGAGTGTGGGCCTCAAGCAATGGGGGGGTTCCTGGGGCTTCCACAAGGGTCTGGGGGGGGCATCTGAGGATGAGTCTTGCCTCATCTTGGGGTCCTGAGGCTGCTCACACCCCTCTGGGCAGCTCAGCACCTGCCCAGCTGCAGGAGCCAGCCCACGGGGTGCCATTTCTGGGGAGCCCCTGCCCAGCCTCGGAGGTCTCTCCCCTGTATTTCTTTCATGGGGCGTCCTCCCCTATAAGACTCCTGACAGGGTCCCACCTGCCCTGAACCCCTCTCTTCCCCAGCATCTCGCTTCCCCCTCCGGAAAAGTCCCTCCTGATCCCTTCCAGATGCGGGCCGGTTGCCATGGTGGCGGCGATGGAAGACTGTTGGACGGCCGTAGATGACAGTGTCTCATTCAGCCTGATCTGGTGCCCCTGCCTCTGAACAAACCAGCCCCTCGCTGAGTCAGAACAACGTACGCAAGCCCTTGCCCTCCCTCCAGGGTTCCCACCCTGCGTGTGTGCGGCCACGAGAGCCCCCAGAGGCCGCACGGTGCAGGGAGGTGGAGTGCATGTGGCCAGGGACACAGAACACGTCAGCTGGTATTGCTCCCAGAATGTCACGGGACGTGGTTTTCCAGCAACATGTCTTGTTGGGCCGATACATGGTAACCGCTCTGGAATGCTCCGCACACGGAGGGTTAGTTAAGGCCACACATTGTGGAAACGCATCCACTGGAAGTGGACCAAATGGCCCTGGCCGGGTTTAGCTCAGTGGGTCAGAGCAGCGTCCTGAGGCACCGAGGTTGCAGGTTCGATCCCCGGTCCAGGCCCGTGTAAGAATCAACCAGTGATGCGTGAATAAATGCAACAACAAATCTCTCTCTCTCTTTCTCTCTCTCGTCAATACATTAAAAACAATAAAACAATAAAAAAAATAAAGTCCAATGGATTGGTAAAAAAAATCTTCCCTTCATGGGAGTCTGCAGTCTCACAAACAAGAATGCTCACTGCTGATATCCTGGGTTGCTTTTTTTAAAAATAGTTTTTTTTTAAGATTTTATTTATTTATTTTTAGAGACAAGGAAAAGGAAGGAGAAAGAGAGAGTGAGAAACATCCATGTGTGGTTGCCTCTCCTGCGCCCCCTACTGGGGACCTGGCCTGCAGCCCAGGCATGTGCCCTGACTGGGAATCGAACCGGTGACTTTGCCCTTTGCAGGACGGTGCTGGTCCCACTGAGCCACGCTGGTGAGGGAGTGTTGTCCCGTGGCCACCGTGGCACCTGCCCCCAGGGGGCAAAGCCGCCTGAAGGGGTTCTGGGTGCGTAGGCACCAACTGGCCCCAGACACTGTGCCAGTGTCTGCAACTCGGTGATCATCGCAAAATACAAAAAATTGTCGACTCAGCATTCGTGGAACCACAGTGAAAACGGGTGTGCTGGAGGGTCTATTTCAGCACCTGTGTCCGTCACAGCAAGAGACAAAGAGGAACCCGTGTTCCGTCTGGGACTCACTTACCCGGGCTCTGTGTGCCGGGAGGATTCCGCCGCGTGTTTGCTGAAGTGCGGGTTAACCATTCACCAGAGCCCATGAGGAGACGGCAATACACAGAAGAGTGTGCAAACACACGACGCACACACTCAGACGCAGGGAGAGGACGGCCGGTTACTCATTTACGGATCAGAAGGACAGACAACCTGGGTGTCCAGGTGTCAGGCCCCCGGCCCCAGAGCGGGAGGTGGGCCTTCCACAGTGACGGCACCTCCTACCTGCATCAGAGCACTTCCCGGCTTTCATCACGGAGTGCTAGGCATGCCCTTCACGGCTCCAAGAGCCCATGAGACGTATCCTCAGTCTTGTGGTTCAATTCCCCCTCCCCCAAGTGTAAAGTACCCAAGCCCCCGAAGTGGATGTTGGAAGGTTATGTCCCAACCAATGACACCCTGCACCCCGTTGGGTTTTTTTTTTTAAAGATTTTATTTATTTATTTTAGAGCGGGAAGGGAGGGAGAAAGAGACAGAGAGAGAGAAACATCCATGTGCAGTTGCTGGGGGTTATGGCCTGCAACCCAGGCATGTGCTCTGACTGGGAATCGAACCTGTGATGCTTTGGTTTGAAGCCCGCGCTCAATCCACTGAACTGTGCCAGCCAGGGCTTCCCAACCCTGTTTTCAGGGGACCCATCAGAGGCTGGTGATCTCGGCATGTCCGTCTTTCTGTTGGGATGCTCATTCCAGACCAAGCAGCCCCCAGGGACCCAAAGTCAAGTCTGTAGTAGAACATTCTGCATGGCGTGGGCCCGGCTCCCACCCGGAGATAGATGCACAGCACCCATGCCCACAGAGAGGTTCTCCCGTGGGGAATCAGGCCTGCAATGGGCCCAGGCCGCTTTGAGTCTTGCTCTTGCTGAAAAAAAACTCCCTCACCCTGAATTGAGGACATTTACCGCAAAGCAACTTCCTAAAATCCAGGCTAAACCTTCCAAGGAAGAGTGTAACTGGTTCAACCACGTTTGCCTTTTCATTTGCAAATGTCCCTCTTCTGTGATGTGATGAGTGGCATTGGCCCCTTTGTTTTCTGTCAAAGGTGACCCCCTAAAGCAAACCTGTGCCTAGTCAATGAGGACCATAAGGTAATGGGAGGAGGAACCCCATAAATGGCCAAGGCTTTTGCTTCCCTTGAGAGAAAAGCCACGCTGTCCCTTTTCCTCCACTAGACTCGGTAGTCCATGTGAGAATGTCTCATTTCATCCATCACGACTCGGACACTGCAGGCCAGTGTCTGCATCCAAGTCAAGCCTGCTGTTTCCAAGAATCTTAGAAGGTGGGTGCAAGGACTCCTCACCCCACGGGGAATGCAGCCGGAAGATCTCTGCTCACCCGTGGCCAGTGGGGACCCGCTAGGGGAAGACGCCTCGAATCTCAGGAGAACCTGTCAGCCCCAGACCGGCCCGCCGGACCTGGACCTCTGGCAGATGTTTAGCAGTGCAAGCAAAAGCCAAAGACCTGCTGCACGATGAGGCATCATCGGACGCCTTGCACGCCACCCCTGGCTTGGAAGCCAAAGGCATTGCAAACTGCTTCAGGACGCCTTTCTCCGGAGGTCCCTGAGGTGCCCGGGAGCGCGTGCAGCGTGTCGTGAGTCCTGGGTAAGGGTACGTGTCGTGCCGGAGCCACTCATGGTTGGAGGCCGCTGTCTGTCGGCTTCCTCAGCACCAGGAGCCTCCCTGCAACTTGGTGTCTTGCAAGGATGACAATGTAGACTCAGGAGTACAGCCCGGCAGTTAACAGAACGCTCCCGGGGATGCAAAGTGCAGGGCGTCAGTAACATTGTAACAGCTAGGTGTGGCGCCTCCCGGGTGCTGCAAACGCCAGGAGATCGTTTTGCAACATTTATGAATGTGTAGCTGCTCCGCTGTGCACTTGGAAACTCACTCACAATCCTATGGAAAGGAAACTGTAACTGAAAAAAAAAAACGTTTTAAATTGTAAAAAAAGAAACATCATGATAGGGGACTCCAGACTTGGAACATTTGAGCGGAAGGTAAAAAGTTATAACTCTAGCAAGTCGTGTGTATGTTAACCTTTTGTTTCAGAAACTGCAGATAAGGCTCATCCTGGCTCCTGGGAAAAGCAGCCGACCTCCTGGGGCACTGGCTGGAGATGACCGCCTGGGGACACGTTGGAGGCATCCGGGCCTTTTGTGTGACCATCCCCCCACCCCTTGGGAACAGCTAACAGCCCAGGACAGGCATGTTGCTGCTTCTGAATCTCAAAGCCCTCACCCCACCTTGCGTGTCCTCCCCCACCCCCTTATAAAAGATCTGGCCGGGAAAAGAAAGGGCAAGATGGTTTGTTGGGGTATGAACCCGCCATCTTCTCGGATCTCTGGCCATCGGAATAAAGCGCCCATAAAAGATTCAGTCGCTGTCATTGCTTATTGGGTTCCGTAGTGACAGGCAGCCCGAACGCCGGGGTCTTTTCCAGTGACAATTATATACCAAGCAAAGGTCTAGTTGTAGCCAATGAATCTTTAATGGCATGCTTTGAATGAAAACCACTGAAAGACACCCTCACGGCTGGATTTTTCCTTTCTGTGTCCTACCATCATGCGTAGAGACACTTCCAGGGGCTCTGAAACATTTTTGCTCCATAATCGCTCTCTCCATCCTCAATGCTGTGTATCTAGATTTGTTTTCCTTTTCTTGGCGAAGTAAGGTGACTCAAGTTGAAGACAGGAGCTTGGTCACCATCGAATGTGCTCTCCATCCTGTGGCGCGGCTGTTTGGGTTGGGGGGCGCACGGGGCGGACCTGCTGGTGAGCCCCGGGTCAGGCCCCGGGAGCCGTGGGAGGTGGCTTTTCTCTGTTTGAGCTGCAGGTGCTCCCAGGGGTGAGCAGCTGCAGAGCTTGGGCAGCACCTCTGCGGCCTCCCATTGGCCAGTGCCAATGCCAATCCTGCTGCAGACAGAAGGGGGCGGGCCCGTGGCGCTGCAGCTGTGTGCTAGCAGAAGCCAGAAAGCCACCGTTGGAACGGGCCCTGACCCTGGGCAGAAGCGCACCACGCCCCCTTGCGCACCCCCTGTTCCTGGAGCACCCCCGCAGAGACCCTGAGCCCGAGGAGATGTGGACGGGGGCAGAGACAGCTGGCAGACACGGCTCACCCCACAGCGTGGCGCGCGCTCACTCAACCAGACGATGGCCTGGATTTGCAAAACGAATCCCCGTTTGCATTTCTGAGCGGCCTGCTCCCTCGTGGCCGGCGACCAATCTCTCCGTGTGGGCGTCAGCCGTGCGCGGAGGCGCAAGGCCGATCTCGCTTACGCTCTGGCCGAACTCTGGTGAGATGACCAGAGGGTGGACCGTGCTAACCCACTCGCTGACCCTTTCTTTGAGGAACTGGAGGCATGGATCCGCCCCCCCCCCCTTCACCTCCCCCAAATGCATACGTTGAGACCCCAGCCCCCGAAGCCATGGTATTAGGAGGTGCGTTCTTTGGGACGTGGTGACGTCATAAGGATGGATGTTCCCCCCACCCCTTGGTGGGGGTTAGTGCCCGTTATCAGACAGACCCCCTGAGAGCTCCTGGGGTCCTCCCACTGGGTGAAGACCCAGAATTAGAGCTGCCGGTCTGGTTTGAGGACCGGCATTCTCACCAGACGCCGCATCTGCAGGCCCCTAGATCTTGGACTTCGGCCTCCACACGTTGCGAAGTAACTGCCTCTGGTTTCCTTATCTGCCTGGTCTAGGATCTCCCGTCCTCGCAGCCTGCGTAGTAAGGCCCGTCCATCTGGAATTGCAGCTGTGTTGGGGTGAGCTGGAGCGGGTTGCAGGTAATGCTGAATCCAGGAGACCTGGGCGAGCAGGGGCCGGCCCAGGTGTGAAGGCCGAAGGTCTCAGCGCTCCCAGTAACGGCTCAGGGGCTGGGACCGCAGAGGGGAGGGAGGTCTCGGCGCTCCCCTAGCCAAGGGGGCCTCGGAGAAAACCCTAACGGAGATCTGGGGGTGGC
>NC_050199.1:999297-1035877 GCF_004126475.2 Phyllostomus discolor
ATAAATGGATGGATAAATGGATGGATGGATGGATGAGTGAGTAAGTGGGTGGATGGGTGGATGGACGGCTGGATGGCAGTCAGATGGGTGGATGCATGCCTTTGCAGACAGGCAGATGGATGGATAATGATATGCACGTACATGTGGAGGGAATGTGTGCACATACAGGAATCCCTGGCTTGGAGAAGTGGCTATATAACCAGACCAAAGTCAGGGCGGCGAATCCTTACCCACTGGGGAGGTGGGCAAGGGCCCATCGGAGGCTGGGAGCTCCGGAGGGTCACACTGAAACAAACCCGTAAGAGCGCCCCTGGAGCCTGTTAGAAACGGTCAGAACTCGGCCGTGTCCCAAGGCTCAGCCGGTGCAACGACCAGGAAGCACGCCCTCCCTCTCTCAGTCAAGCTAACGGCCCCCCCCACCCCCATGCTTCCCCTGCCATTTGGACACACCCCAAGACACCTCTTCCACTAATTTAACTGCCATTCTGGAAGATAAAGCTCCCCCGTCACCGAAGCGTCTGTGAACAGTGGCGAATGTTTTCATTCGGAGCCGAGGGCGACGGCAGCCCTGGACGATCACCCCGAAGGAGGCCGGATGAGTTAGGGGGAGAAGTCTTCGCAAGGCCTCTCCGTGACCACGCCAGGGAGCGCCTGCCAGCCTGTTATTTGCAGAACGACCAGGCGTATTTCTGTATCACGGCGGGCGACGGGGGCCTAGCCCCTCGGTGACAGGATGCACCCAGACGCCAGAACTTTCTGGGATGTTACAACGGTGAAAAGAGAGAGTGTTCAGCCACACGGAAGAGGCTTGGGAATAATGTCGGTAGGAAATGTGTTTTGAAGATAATACAGGCGTGAACTGGAAGTTTCCCAGGAAAGAATGTCTGCATTCTGCAGGAAGCACAGTTTAAAAAAAAAAAAAATCGTCTATGCTTCATTCTGAGGCCGATTGACCTCAAGGTGCCAAAAAGGCTGCAGCAGCTCCCACATCCCCTCTTCTTCCACCATAAGAACTCCGAGGTCCTCCCATTGGCCCTGGCCTAGGGTCTCCACCCTCCGCTGGCCCCAAGACTGTGGTGGGGTGTGGGAGGGGGCAAATGGAAACTACTAATTGTCCCTTTCAAGTGTCCATGGGGCAGGGTTAGAAAAAAAAAGATGCAAAGTGGGCACAGGAGGCCTGACCCAGGCCCAGGGGGCGGAGCTCTGCTGCTAAGGGGGTCAACGCCGGCAGGCTCGTTCGGAAGAAGTAACGCTTTCAAGGCTGGGCGTTTTGTGGGCTTGTTTTTTTTTTTTTCTCCCCGAAAAGGAAACATTGTCAGCGTGTCTTCGAGATTCCGTTGGTAAAGGAAACCGCAGCCCGGCTGCAAGGAGTCCTCAGGGTGTAAGGTGAGCCTTCACCCAGGCGCAGGGTGGGCCCTGGCTCAGGGCTGTGTCTGACCCCGGCGCGGCGCGGGGGGAGGGGGGCTGGCGTGCACAACCGGCGGCAGCAGACGCGCTGCTCTCCGGGGCAGGGCCCGGAGCTGGAAGCCTGGGGCTCTGACTCACGCTGGGGGTAGGGGACAGCTGGGCTCCCAAGACCTCGGTCGGGTTTGGCGGGCGGCTGGCCGCACCGTGACTCAGGAATCCTTTTCGCCCAAGCCCCGGCGGCCACACACGCACGGACAGAACTGTAAGCTCACGCCTTCATGAAAGAAACGCCCTGTGAGCCTGGCGCAGGGAAAGGCAGCCGAGGGGCCTCTGCATGTCTCCAGAGAACTTTGGGAGGCGGTGCGCCCCCACTCCCCCCGCCCCCCAAAGCTAGAGGAATTCACTTTGTTTTCCTAAGGAGTCTGTCTTCGCGGGGGGGGGGGGGGGGGGGCGTCCCGTGACAGTCGGGAAGAGGTTGTAAAGGCAAGGAGGGTCCCTACCGTTTCCAGACAAGAAAGGGGGTTGCGCTGTGCTCCTCGGAGACACCGCGCTGGGGGATCCCCGTTAAACGGAGGTACAAGCGGGTTTTATTTGTTTCTTTCCCATGCGGCCCTGGGGTTCCCGTTAGGGGCGGGCAGGGGGGTAGCCCCATCCTTTCCCCAGTGGGGACGGGGCTCTTTTCCCCAGCCCCTAAGGGTGCCGTCCGCGGTCAGCTCGGTGCGCGCCGCCCGGGGCTGCTTCTGGGGCAGCAGGGCCCGGTGGTCACGGGCGGGGCGAGCGCGGGCCGGGGCGGGGTGATAGCGCCGCGCCCCTTCTCCCGGTCCCGCGCGGGCTCCGCCCCGGGGTGGGGGTGGGGGTGGGGGTGGGGGGGTTTGAGTGTAGCCTCCGCCCGCGAGCGCCACTCCGGGGATCTTGCCTGTGCCGCACCGGGCGCACCATGGCGCGCCGGGCCGTCCTCGCGCTGCTGCTCTTCTGCCTGCTGAACGCTCTGGTGTCCGCCCAGGGTGAGCCTGCGGCTGGGGGAGGGCGCGGGTACCCCCTCCCCCGGGAGTCCCGCGGGTGCCGGGTGTTGGGAGGGGGCACCCCGGGTCCCCCTGGGGAGTGTCTCCCCACCGGGCGGGATGCGTGGTGCCCGCGGGTGGCCAACGCCCCAAAGAGAGGCAGCCGGCGCTGCTGCGCTCCCTCCAACTTTTTTCCTGGGCCATTTTGGGCTCAGCCCAGAGGAGGAACGTCAGCTGTGGTTGGGAAAAAAAAAAAAAAAAAAAAAAAAAGCCCAAACCACCGCCTGTGAAAAGTCGCCTGGGGTCTGGAGGGACCGGGGACATTCGCCATGCCCACCCGAGGGGCCCCCCCTTCGTTCCCCGGGGGCCCGCCTCGGCGCCCCCACCGGGGGCTGGGCGCCGCAGCGTTTGCCTTTGTTCTGGGGCGCGGTGGGAGCTCCCAGCCACGCCCTGTGTCCCGGGCCTAAATTTGGACGCCGCCGCCGGGGAGCCTGACACCCAGGGGGAGGGGAGGGAAAAGTTAGACCGAGGAGTCAGGGCGCTGGAGGAGTCTGGGCCGAAAGCCCGGCCCAGTCTTCAGGCCTCGCGGGGGCTGCTGCGCGCGCACAGCACCGGCCCGGCTGGGGGTGGCGGGGGGCGGGGGGTGGATAAGCTGCGCGAAGATAAGAAACGTGTTCCCAGCGGAGAGCGTGGCCCGCGACACCGTTCCGGAGACACAGAGAAGTTTGCGCAGCAGGAACCGTGGCCAGAACCCGGCCCCGCGATCCCACGCGGCTCGCCCGGCCTGTATCCTGCGGGGGGCTCTAATGGTGTGCGGGTTTAAAAAGGGGGAGGTGAGGGGCTGGTCTGCCCCCTCCCCACCCTCCGGCAGAGAAGGGAAGGTCGGGATTTCGTCGGTCCCTCCCCCCAGGCAGGCCGTGCCGCGTTAGACCGAACGGTGCGCCTTCTGTGTCCTCCTGAGTGCGGCGGCGGGCGGGGGCGGGGGCGGGGGGCGGTTTCGGGGCTGGTCTGCTGGGCGCGGGACGTGTAGTTGGAGCCAGAAATCGGGCCGAGGACACAGGCAAGGCCCGGCTGGCCTTGGGAGCAAATTAAGCCTGATCTGTGGGGCCGTGGGGGCGGGGGCGAGGGGGGTCAGGTGGGGGGTTGGGGAGAGACGCCTCCCCGCCTCTCTGTTTCCTTCTGGAAGATCCCCGCGTGGTCCCCCGTTTCTGGATAGGTTTTCGCTTTGTTTTGTTTCATTGTCCGTGTTTCGTTGCGTTTGGTGCAACTGCACCCACTCCCCCAAAGGTTCTGACTGATCTGTGCCTGCAACTTGGCTCTTGTTCCTTGATGGGTTTTGTGGGTTTGCTTGTTTGTTTTTCTGAGCACCTACTGTGTGCCCGCCCCCAGGGACATGGGTGAGCCGGAGGGTTCTGGTTGCCCCAGCACCAGCCATCTATGGTGGGGGTGGGGTGGGGTGGGGTGGGGGAATACCCAAACAGGTGAACCGGACAGGGCGCCAAGGGGAAGTGGTCAGTATCGGCCAGTGTGACCGGCTCTGTGGCGGAGGTGTTCTGGTCGGTCTGCGGTTGTGTGTCAGGGCAGCCCCCAGACAAGTCATTCTGAAACTGTTTAGGGGAGGGAGAGCAGAGACATAAAAGAAAAAAAAAAATCCTCCCCACGGCACTGCTCGCCAGGGATGGCCTGGTTCTGGTGACAATGGTGCTTAGCAGCGTGAAGTTGGTTGATGTGTTTTGGTGGCAGCGGTGGGTGTGGGGACACGGAGCCAGCCTGCTCCCCCCCCCCAAAAAAATGCAGAGAAATCAGATATTTAGTAGCCGCTGGCCTCCTCCAGGAGCCCCCTCCCCACCCCCGTCCTGGGGCTGGGGGCTGGAGCACGCTGTTCTGAAGACTCAGATGGCTTTTATCTGCCGCAGTTTCTTCTGTGGCCGGTGCCACTCAGCACACAGTAGGTGACACACTTATGCTGCTTGCCTCGGTGTCCGTTCCCGCTGCAGCAAACGTCCTGTGAGGCCGGGGACAGGTGTCCCCTCTGGAGCCAGTGACACTGGCCTGACCCCAGAGTCCTTGGGCCCTCCCGGGGCCCTGGGTTCCCAGGTTCTGCCGGACGTTCCTGGGGGACCCTGAGGGGTGCAGAGGAGACAGACCTCGGGACACAAGAGGGGACTTCGCCCCGAGGAGGAGACGGACTCCCCCCCCAACCCCGGAGAAGACACTTCCTGTCTGGGAGCATTGTTGGGTGTGGTCCCTGGGATGGGCGTGGCCCTGGTATCTGCCCCCGGTGGGGGCCGGGGATTCTGCCCAACAGCCTCCAGGGCCCAGGACGCCCCATACCAGGGAGTCCTGCAGCCCTCTGGGGTCCGCGCCATGAATCGTTGGCCGCCGGTCACCGGGGTGACCCCAGGGAGGGTGGGTGTGACTTGGGTCTGCACACACCCTCATGCCAAAGTCAGGCCTGTGTCTCCCCTCTTTGCAAGCTGCCACTCCCGCCTGAGCTGATGTCTCACGGCTGGTCTCGGGGTTCCCCGCCGTCCCCACCCAACAAGCATAGGCTTCCGTGGGGGCCTGTTTCTGCCCCCTCACCGAGAGAAGCCACCCATTGTCCCACCTGCTCGCTGGGCCCTGATACGGTTGACTTGCTCTTCATCACGGACCACCTCACCCTGTCCTGCCTTTAGGATGCTTCCAGGCGTGTTGTCTGCATCTCACGATATGACACTGCTTCATGGGAAAGGGAGGAGCACTTTTTTCCATTGGGCCCAGGGGTGGGTAACAGTACAGGGGTCCTGGCAGGACTGCATGGAGGATTGTGGGGGGGGGAGCTTTGCCCACAGAGCCCGCCCCGTCTACTGTGGATGACAATAAGTCTACCAAGTCATGGTCTGCTTGGGGAGGAAAGGTGGCGGATCTCTCACAGGGGAAGGGCCAAGAGCCTGTTCCTCACTGGGCTTTTATTGGGTTCCTTTTGCACAGGAATACAGGTAAAGCTCATCAATCACTGTCAGGCAGTCAGGATCAAGCCATAGATAGCACACAAAGAACTCTGAGGGCCCATTCTGAGTCAGGGTCTGTTAGCTAGACGGCCGTAAAACTTTGGGAGACAGACTCATTTCCTGCTCGGACCCTTATCATTGAATGGAGAGCATTCTAAACAAAGCAGGTTGCACAGGCCTGCTTTATGCATTCTTTCTCAGGCCTGAGGGCCCTCGGGGAACCTGCCCTTTCCAGCACTGGGCTGCACTGCCCTCTGTCATTGTTTCGGGCTTACATCACACAGGGGAAGGTAGGCAGCCGAGAGATTAGGAGACCTCTCGCAGACAGAATGAGGACTCAGGCTTTGTCAAAGCCAAGGGGTGAGGGTCCATCAACCCCTTTTCTATAGCCCCCCAAGTCCTTCCTTTAAGGCCCCCTGTGATCCTGCCTGTCTTAGATCGTTCCCCCCTTTGGGGAATCTTACCCGTCACTGGCTAACTGGTCAACCATTGGGGGCCCGGCAGGGTGAAGTAAAAGGAGCAGAGGCGGCGTCCCTGCCAGGGAGATAAGCTTTGTCTCCTTAGTGGCGGCTGGCCTGAAGGTCGCTCTCTCCACCTTAGCCACGGGGTGGGGTGGGGGTGGGTGGGTTGCAGCTTCTGAAACCAGCCAGGGCGGTTCCCCACAGAAGACGATGTAGATATTATTTTCCGGGCGATGCGTCCTCCACGGGAGACTTCCGGGTGTCCCTTCCCACTCACACTTTCCCATCACGAGGGTCTGGTTTCGGGCAGAGGGTCACCTGTTTGGAGGACTGGCCTTGCGGATGAGTCTGACGTGTCTCTCGGGCTGGAAACAACAGCTCAGGATTCTGGGCCCACGTTGAATCGTTCAGACGCCCAGAGAGTTGAGGGACGCCTCAGGCAATGCCTGGTCCCCCCTGAAGGTCTCCTTCCGTCCTCACACTGGGGAGCCTGGCCCCGAGGGTTCCACAGACACTGTCCTGTGATCTCCCTTCCCAAATCCTGTGGTGTGTGCGCACACAGAGGAACTTCCCAAATTTTTTTGTGGGGGGGATAGCATACTTTGGAAAATATTTCCTACAGACACAGGGATTTCCTAAGCCTGCAAGAACGGGACATACACAGGACAACAGACTACCAAGCACGTCACAGACCAGCCAGGTCACCAAGGAAGAGAGAGAGAGACCTCTTTCTTGTTGGCTTTTAGAGAGACAAAGGATGGAACGCAACGCTACACATTTTAACAGAGGCTCCTGCAGCCCTTGCAAGAGGTGCATGCATCGGAAATGGACAGGGAAAGAAATTTTGGAAGGAAGGGGGTGCAAAAGATAATTCCCTTTCTTGATTTTCCACAGGGACTCTTAGTTGCTGGCCACATGTTGTCCTTAAGCCGTACCAAGATGCCTATAACACACACAGGTTTCTGAGATTATTTCGTTATGATTTGCACCTTCTGGAAAAATTCGCCACTGGTTCCGAATGCAGTGTCATTGCCGTACAGACAACTGGTTGACCAGCCACCAGGCTGTTCTCTCTGGCCTCGGCCCATCTGTTGGCTGAAAAGGTGCTAACTCATGAAATTCCTCTTTGTATGGGCCTGACTGACAGTATCTCTCACTTCTGTAGATAGCCCTGCCCTGGGCTTCCCTTTCTTGAAATTCCTGTTCTTGCTCTTTGCCTACTTTTTTTTTTTTTCTTGACCGGTTTTGGGAGTGTAACACCTGGGTGTGTTTCAGCTTTCTCTGAGAATGACTCACACTTGCCGCCTTCCCTCGTGCGTTCTCTTGCTAGTCATTCTGTTTTTTTTTTTTTAAATCTCCTCAACAGGAAGCTAGCGACTTCCTTTTTACTCAGCCCACAGGCAGGGGCAAGCCCTCCAACCCGTGATTCTCCAACGGCAAGGGGAGGCCCACGGAGGGGCCGTGGGGGTGGTGTGGGGTCGGCGGCGTTGAGAAAAGAAAAGCAAATACAGTGGAAAAGACACCTGCCAGCGTGCCTCACACAGCCCTGCTCTGTCCGCATCGGCGGGGCCTTGTTCCAGTTGCGTCTGGGCGCCCTGAACCCCGATACAGAACACAACCTGCCACCATCACTTGATGCTTTGGATAGAATCCCTCAGTTTCTGGGAAAGAGCTTCAAATTGCTCGTCAAAGAGCAAAGTCATTGCTCCAAGGCTGCTTTTGGGAAAAAAAAATAATAGAAGTGTTTGTGTTCATTTGTTGAGGGGGTGCCTTTCTGAAGGGGCCGGAGCTGGCGTGCCTCAGCCGACACCGTGCCGTCAGAGTTGCAGCTTCCTCTGTGCCGCTCAGCGACACCAGGGCCCGCCGGTCGCTGCCCACGGGGTGTCGGGTCAGGGAGGGATGCAGACCCGGAAAGGCGTGCATCTCCTCGGGACCGCAGCGTGCCCGAGTTACCTGTGCACGGAGCGGAAATAGCTCCTGCCGTCTTGGGGGGCACACGGCCTTACGGGCATGGGGATTATCTAAATACGTGCAGAAGCCAGAAGGTGGTGGGTGGTCCGCTTCTGCTTTTGTTAGTGTCCTTCCCGTCCAGAAGGGCGTGGGCTCAGTCCAGGATGTGCACGAAAGGGGTGCCGTTTGCCACGTGCTCAGCAGAAGGTGGACGTGTGCCCCCACCCCCCACAGGGGGGTGTGTGTGTGGTGAGGAGCACGGTTGGGGCTGGGACAGGCTGTGCAGGCAGGCAGGGGAGGGGAGGTTAGGCCGGGTCTCGGAGAGAGCAAGGACGGTTAGGATCAGGGCGCATGCAGGGATGGGTGGCTGCGGCATGGGTGATGAAGGGGGGGCCTCTCCCTGCTGAGAACGTTACCTAAGGACCGTGGCCTGGCTGGGGGGACGTAGCACACACTGGGCGTGATGGACGGTGGATGGATGGATGGATGGAAGGATGGAGGGGTAGATATTATAGATTATAGGTGGATGGATGGATAGATATACATGATAGATGATAGCTATATGGTATAGGATAGATGGAAGATAGAGATAGACAGATGGAGCTCTTTATCCATCTGTCCACCCCTCCATCCATCCATCCATCCACCCAGCATCCATCCACCATCCATCACCCATCCATCCATCCACCATCCATCCATCCATCTATTCATCCACTCATCCATCCATTATCCATCCACCATCCATCCATCCTTCCTTCCTTCCATCCATCCATCTATCCACCCATCCTTCCTTCCTTCCTTCCTTCTACCTATCCATCCATCCATCATCCATCCATGTATCCTTCCTTCCTTCCTTCCCTCCCTCCCTCCCTCCCTCCTTCCTCCCTCCCTCTTTCCCTCCCTCCCTCCCTCCCTCCCTCCATCATCCATCTATCCACCATCCCTCCCTCCCTCCCTCCCTCCATCCATCCATCCATCAACTGTCCATCCATCCATCCATGTATCCATCCCCCATCCATCTATCCATCCATCATCCATTCATATTCTTCCACATATCCATCCATCCATTTACTTATCCATACACCTGTGCATTCATGAGGAATGACAGAGGTTTCCCAGAGGAGGTGTCGTTTTCTCAGGGCTTTGAGGCATCCATAAGAGTTTTCCTGGTATGAGAAGAAGGGTTTGACATTGACAACCAAGTGGAGCATGCCAGTGAAGAAGACTGGGGGAGGGGGCAGGTGCCCAAACTCCGTGACTCTGAGGGTCTCACGACTTATCCCCAAGATGCTGGGGACGATGGTACACTGCCTAGCGACACACGGTGACATCTGTCGGACACCACGGGAACTCTTAGGAGTCAGTTCCGGGCAGCAGAGACTGGACTCAGCAGAGTCCTGGGAACTACACTCTGCATGGTGGTCTCTGCCTCCTTGTGAGCCTCAAGGCGTGTCCCTAAGGACGGCTCCCCTGGCCAGTGGGGTCAGGGTCCCCCAGACAAGTGTGCAAGCTCCCCTGCTCTCATCGAGTCTATTGTAGAATCACCTGCAGGAACCCCCCTCCCCGGGTCCTGTGTGCACCCTGGTGCTCACATCCCCTTGAGGAGGAAACAGGCTTTTGCCCCCGTCCACCTGAAGTCACCGTAGACCAGGGTCAAGTTTGCAACTGCGTGTGGCTTTACAACCGAAAATCACGGAGTCGCATCTCCAACGTGCTGTGGCCCCGAAGTTCATTCTTTTCACGCCGGGCTGAGTGGAGAATGTTGTGGGAACCCGGGGACGGCCACTCCGGTTACGGCGGCCACGCTAGCTCCGCCCCCCAGGGGCTCCCAGTCCCCCGTGGGGTTCAGCCTCGGAGCACAGTGTCAGCATTTAACACACGGTTAGCTTGGGCTTCACAGAGCTGTGCACTGCGGTGTTTTCCACTAGAACATTCGTTCCTGACACGAATTTGTCTGGCACCCCGCCCCCCCGGGGACGACACAGCTCCCAAAACCAGCGTGACTGTCAGATTGAGCCAGACCATGGCATCACGTGGACCTGGAAAGAGAGATTTTTAGAAGCTGTCCGGAAACATCGGCGTGTTTCGAATGTTTAAAAATAAAAGAAACGAAAATGCAGCCAACTTGCCCTGATCTCTTCTTCTTCTTCTTGCGCCCCTGCTCAGCGGGGGATTTCGGGATCCATCTCTACCTGTGCT
Source organism: Phyllostomus discolor (assembly GCF_004126475.2). Classification (NCBI taxonomy): domain Eukaryota; kingdom Metazoa; phylum Chordata; class Mammalia; order Chiroptera; family Phyllostomidae; genus Phyllostomus; species Phyllostomus discolor. The sequence goes on from NC_050199.1 coordinate 1,009,309, forward strand.
CTGGGCTCCCAGGCTGAGGTCGGTTCTAGAATTTTCTGTATGTTCAGGCTACCCTGCTTCCAGCGCCATGCGCTGCGCGAGGGCCTGGAGGCCCATGTTGTCAGGGGTTCGGCCCTACGTCTGGTGTTTTGTTCCGGAAAACCTTTGCCTGGGGTGAGCAGACACGGGGCGTGGTGGGGTGCATGCCTGGCCTCTGTGTCTTGTACTCCTGGCTTTGTGGGCTGTTGTGCAACTGAGGTTCTTAGCGAGGCTTGGAGAGATGGGGGTGGGGGGCGGGGCTGCAGAATCTGGGTGCAGGGCGGGTGCAGGGCGTGGGTGGGAAGTGGGGTTTCCTTCTCTCCTGTCCTGAGTGCCGTGCTCTGGAATTCCACCGTCTTATCTAGAAAGCTTCGGGAAGATAGCAGGCCCTGAGAAAATTCATTCCCGCCTCTCGCTGTAATTATGTCATTAGTGTGTTTTCCTTGCTCTGCAAGGCACGGCCGGAAAGCCTGGGGCACCCTGCAACTGCCGGGGGTTTCCTGCTCTTCTGATTCTATCCCCACAAGTGATTTCTCTTGTATTTTTACCTCTATTTCTTATATAATTTTTAAGTTCTATTTTGAAGTTATATCGCTGATCCCTTCCACAACTTATGATGGTTATACATGGCCAGTTATTCCTGTTCCAATTTTATGTCTCAGATTTATTTATTTTCATTTATATATTTACTTATAGGGTTTATAAGTTCTGCGTATGCCTTATAAATTATGTAATTTATAATGATATATCATTTATTGTTATAAACATTCATATTTTATTTCTACAATTATATATTGTATCTGTTTATATATAAAAATCTTATATATTTATATATAAACAAGTTATATATTTGGTAATCACTATAATTAATTATTGTGAGTAGGTTTGATTTCTATTCCAGTTTACTTCCATTTTAGTTTTATAGATTTATATAATTTACACACGCATCCTATATATAAATTGCATAAGTTTTATTTTTTATAATTTATTATTGGAGCTATATTCTTATCTATCCTGGTTGTATTTTATTTGTTTATTTATTATATTTTTTTAGAGAGGGAAGGGAGGGAGAAAGAGAGAAAGAGAGAGAAACATCAGTGTGTGGTTGCTGGGGGTCATGGCCTGCAACCCAGGCATGTGCCCTGACTGGGAATCGAACCTGCGACACTTTGCTTCGCAGCCCGCACTCCATCCACGGAGCTACGCCAGTCAGGGCTGACTTGTAGAATTTTGAGAGGTCCCCGTGGTGAGCATTTCGATGCCCCCCCCTCCCTGAAGCACTTGGCCATGCTGACGGAATTTAGGGGAGTCTGAGCTTAGCTACCTGGGATGCGTCTGTCTCAGGTGACCGTGTCCACACCCCCGGCCAGGCAGCCCAAATACCAGGCTTTTGGGGACTCCTCCGGGCCCCCCCCAGTGTGCCTTGCGGGCATGACTGGCCCCAGGGGAAAGCACAAGAATCAGACAGGAGTCAGAAAGGAGGGGGCAGCCGGGGTGACTCAGCCCTGCCCCCTGGGGCCAGGGGGCCGCGCCCGGGGTGACTCACCGCCGGCGTGCCCAGCTCCAGGATCTGTGAGGGGCCGGCTGGAGACCGCGGGCACGCGGGGTTTCCACTGAGGGACCCTCGGCTTGCGGTGCGTCCCAACACTGGTGCCCCGCAGGTCCCCCAGCCGCGGACTCCCCGCCCGCCCGGCCGCCTGGGACCGCACCGCGCCCCGGGGGGTGCTGGCGTGAACCGTTTCCAGCCGCTTGGAGTTCCAGGCGTCCTTCCCTTGCTGGACACCCAAACCAGCCTCCGCCCCTTCCTCCGAATTTCAGACGCCCAAGGGCCTGGCCTGTTTGCACCCCAAAACGCCCCTCCGTCCCTTCTCCCACTGCCTTGCGTGGGCGCCTTGCCCACGCTCCCCGGGGAACTCCTCTGATTCGGAAGTCACCCCCCCCCACCCCGTGGTGAGGGGAGGCGAGCGTGGGAGAAAGCTCCCAGCTCGTGGCTTCAGGTGGAGGGAGAGTGTTTTTTTTTTGGCGGGGAGGGGGGGGGGCAGGAAGCGTAAACGTGTGTGGGTGCATGTCAGTGGGAGAGCGTGCCCGCGAACGCGCGCGGGGAGGTTTTCGGTCTCCAGGGGTTGGAAATCCTTCCGCGGCTATTTCCCAGGGACGGCCTTTTGGAGAGCAGGGCGCGGGGCGCAATGACCGTGTGTCGCCGCAGTTGTTTGAAGGATCAGGGGACGGATCCGTGGCAGGCGTGGAACTGAGGGTTCAGGGTGAGAGGACGCATCGCAGCGCATCCGTGCGTTCTCCAGCGCTGCCGGATACCCCAAACACCGCCCAACCTGGCCCCGTTCTTTGTATCCTTTTCTTTTTTTTTTTTTTTTTAAAAAACATTTATGTATTTATTTTTAGAGAGGGAAGGGAGGGTGAAAGAGAGAGAGACAGAAACATCCATGTGTGGTTGCTGGGGCCCATGGCCTGCAACCCATGGGGCACGTGCCCTGACTGGGAATCGAACCTGCGATGCTTTGGTTCGCAGCCCGAGCTCCATCCACTGAGCCACACCAGCCAGGTGTATCCTTTTCTTAAGTTTCCAGTTTACTTGGGTTTTCCTGAGTTTTAACCTGACTCTGTCTCTCTCTTAGATGATTTCGATTTATCGGATGCCGTGGACGGTGAGTAATTTTTTTTTTTTTAAGATTTTATATGTTTATTTTTAGAGATCCGGGAAGGGGAGGAGAAAGAGAGGGAGAGAAACATCCGTGTGTGGTTGCCTCTCTGGTGCCCCCCTACTGGGGGCCTGGCCTGCAACCCAGGCATGTGCCCCAACTGGGAATTGAACCTGCGACCCTTTGGTTCACAGCCCACGCTCCATCCACTGAGCTACGCCAGCCAGGGGTGGGAATTTCATTTTAAAGCGCATTTGTATTCGGTGTGAAGAATCTCAGGGACAACAAATGATGTCCTTTAAAATTCTGTGGGTGAATGTGCCTCGATCTAGCCCCAGCCAGGTCATTCAGTAGTTAGGGCATTGTCCCAATACACAAAGGTCGTGGGTTCAATCCCAGGTCAGGGCGCATGCAAGAAGCACCCAGTGATGCATCAGTAACAGACACCACAAATCAATGTTTTTCTCTCTCTCTCTCTCTCTCTCTCAAGTCAATACATAAAAAATTTTAAAAACCTTACAAAGTCCACCGATGTCTTCATTTGTCCGCCCAGGGTGCCTTGCTTTTGCGAAGACCTTGGAAGAGTGTCTTCAGATGTTTGACACGTTGGCATGAATGGTTTTGATAATATTTCTTAAACAGACAACGGTTGCCATTTCACCAGATGTGTCTGTGTGGGAAATGGCGTTGTCGGGGACGACGAACTAGGGGATGAGGCAGATCCGAAGGGTGTTAAGTACCCTTCCTGATCCCCAGTTTCAATCTTTTGGGTTTCTCAGGCTTATGGGTTGACTTCACAAAAGGGAAAGGTTGAAAAGAATTTTAAGAAAAACACATAATTTGACGGTTGAAAAAAAAATAAAAAAAAAAACCCACATAATTTGACCCTTCTTTTGAACGCGGAACATTCTAGGGAGTTGACTTGGTTTCCGAACTGGAAGTTGTACTGACAAAAAAAATGTCTTTTTTTTTTTTTAGACACGGAGAAGATACCCACACCAACCCCCAAAAAACCCACTTCTGGTAAGACGCAAGTGTGCTTTGTGAGCAAAGAGAGGGGGCGAGTTACCATCTTGCACCCCAGTTTTACACATGGACAAATAGAAAACACTCAGAATCCGGGGGCTCTGTATGGGGTCTGGCTGAGATGGGCACTGTCGGTGCTGCCCAGTGATGCCCGCAGGAGGGGATGGGGAAATCTCCCCTGTGGGACACTCTTGGGTCATTTGGACACTAAGTATTTCTCGGTGTCTTTGCCCCAAGTGCCTGACTCTTGGGAGAAATCATTTTAGGGGCTGGGACCCGCCCCCCCCCCCCATTGACTCCCATGACAAAATTCATACTTCAGCCTCCGGGACTTCAGTGTCCCTGCATTCATGCTCACTGCTGCTTTCAAATAACACGCAGACATTAGGGACGAACACTGAAATTGGTCAAGTCTCTGATTCGGTGCTGGTCAGCCCCTCAGAGTGAAAATCAATGCCCCAGGTTCAACCGCGGTTCTGAGTTTTTATTTGCGGGAATAATATATCCGCTTAGTTCTTGGGCTCGTTTGTAGAGGGTTGTCCCTTGAGGGAAGGGCTCGCACGTGCCTTGGTTGGCACCCAGGGGTCGGGACGCCTCACGCACCTTGCGGGACGCATTATGGTTGGACACGCGCCTTTGCGCCACCACCAGCTCCGGGGCAGTCACGGAGGTGCCTACACATGAACTGGCCCTGGGAAACAGTCCTTAAAACCAAGAAGGCGTCCCGGGGAGCTGTCCGGAATCATCACGCCGATTCCATCAAGGATACCCGGGTCAGGGCCGCCATTGTTGAGGGACCTCATCCCACAAACCTGGTCCCTCCGTGTCTGACCCTGTGTCTGTGCCATCCCACCTCAAAGCCGTGGCTGGCCAGCCGTAGGGCAATGACCAGAGGGCGGGGAATGAACCAGAGAGGGCTTCCTGGAGGCGGGGATTGAAATCCGCCTAGGCCCGTGTGGTGCTGCGGACTGATAAATAACTCCCATTTTTGTGGCATTACGCGCTCTTCCTCTGAGAGATACACGATGGGAAAGTTGGTTGGGGGGAAGTGTGTTTTTCCACTGCCGTCCTGCTCGGACTGATAGTCAGAGAAATATTCAGCGAGCTGGGGACACCCGTGTCCAAAGGACGCCTTCCCCGTTGCTCTCTGCCCCGCAACTCGGGTGTTAACCACTCCTGTCCCTTCTTCAGGCGACGACTTCACTTTAGAAGACGCGTTGCCCGGTGGAGGACACGGTGAGTCCCTCCCGTCAATCTGCCCTGTGGATCAGGGTCGCCCAGTGGGTGTGCTCTCAAAGAGCTTCGTCCTTTTCAAAGAGGGGGCACATAGAGTTGTCATTGTTTTTAAAAAGCAGGAGAACCTAGGGAATGCGTGTGGCAGTGTGGTTGGCTGTGGAGTTTTACCCAAGTGCTCGCTTTCCCTTTGGGGAACTCTGGCGGCATTGATACCAATCGCACGGCCTGGGGACCCAGCTTCTTCACGGTGCCCTGGGGACCCCACCGTCCCGACGGGGGCACTGAGTTTCTATTGGAGGCACGTGAATGAAACTATTGCGGCTGGAAGACGATGGAAAGAAATGGGCAGGGGGAGGGCTGAAGGCATGCTTAACCCTCTTTGGATGCTTCGCCGTCTTTGCCGAAAATCGCTCATTCTTGCGACTCTCCCCGTCTTTTGCCGACAGATGATCCCATGCGTCCCGGACCGCCGAAACCAAAACCGAATCCAAACCCCCACCACCCCGGAAGTTCGGGTAAGACCCCAGAGCTCTGCGGGTGGCCCTGCGTGGTTTTCAGAGCACAACCTTGTCCCCGGCAGTGGTGGTCACTGCGCATCCCCGGGATTCACTGCCCCAATCCCTGGGGTGATTTTAGATTCACCCACGGCGGTTCTGTGCAGGGGAACTCCAGTCTTCCCTGTCTCGACGGCGGGCTCGGAAAAGGTATTTTGGGTTTGCGTGTGGTTTTTGCAGGGCAGTTGCTTATTTTACTTCTGAGCGTTTACGGGCACTCTAAAGAACCGCAGGCAAGATTTTTGTTTGTTTGTTTGTTTGTTTAATCTTCATTATTTTTTTCGGTTACCCTCCTACACCCCTCCCCCCAGCAATCACCACCCTGTGGTCCAGGCCTGTGAGGTCTTTTTCCTTTTCGCTCCATCCCTTCCCCCCCTGGCCCCTCACCCACTAGCTGTCCTCTGTTCTCCATTGATGAGTCTGTCTCTATTTTGCGTGTTAGTTCACTTTGTTCGTTAGACCCCACATATGGGTGAGGTCATATGGTATTTGTCTTTCTCTGCCTGGCTTCTTTCTCTTACCGTAATGCTCTCCAGACCCATCCGTGCTGTGGCAAAGGGTAAAATTTTCTTCTTCTTCTTTTTTTTTTTTTAACACGGCCGAGTAGGAGCCCACTGTGTACGTGTCCAGCAACATTTTAAATATGCAGAATTCGTACAAGAAAAGGTGTCAGCTTGCTTTTTGTAATCCTTTTTGCCTTTTTTGGCACATCACAATATACTCTGAGTAACCTGGCTAACACAGTTTTTTTTTTAAATTGAATGCCTGTTCAAATTTCAGATTTCAAGTGTTTTTTTTTTCTGTATATATTTGTTTACTTTTTTAACATAGAAAAAAAAAACCAGTTTATCTACCACTGTTAACATTGTGATGGTTATTCTCTTCAGTATTTTATGTGTGGATTAGATAAAATGAATTAAGTAAAAATGTTAATCTCATGTATTCTGGGTCTAAATATTTTTTTGCATATTAATAATCTATAACCATTTTTTCATATCCTTTAATTGTTTTTATCCTATAGCTTTTTAATAGTAGCTCTATGCTATTATAAGTAATCCCCAAGATTGAAAACATTCTATTTTGTTTTTTCTGAAATTTTGGAATTACAAAGTACAAAAGCAAATTTAAGCCGTCTTCGTGCATTTAAAACTTTTTTTCTTAAAAAAGATTCTAGAAGTGTAGATGTGTTTAGGACAGTATGTGTGAGTTACCCCTGTAGGGTTTTTTTTTTTTTAAAGATTTTATTTACTCATGTTTAGAGACAGAGGAAGGGAAGGAGAAAGAGAAGGAGAGAAACATCCATGTGAGAGAGACGCATGTATTAGCTGCCTCTTGTGTGCCCCCAGCCCAGGCACGTGCCCTGACCGGGAGTTGAACCGGCGACCTTTTGGTTTGCTGGACCATGTTTTTCATGTATCTCTCCCAGTTTTTATGTATTTCTGTGAACACCTTTTGTGTGCATTGTTTTTATGATTATTTCTGTCTGGTAGATTTTTAAAACTAGATGCTTAACGATGAACAGCCTTTTAACGTTTAATAATTTCTCTCTCATTTCTTAGTTTTTCTAACACGGTCACATCATTGCCCAATGATTGATTTAAAATGTTTCCCTTTTTTATATTTGTGTTTTCTTTTTACAATTTACTTGTATTTGTATCTTTACATCTCGGCGAGGAAGCCCAAGCCAAGTTCGCCATCTGAGAGAGCAGACATTGGTCACACCTGACTTTCGCTGACAGCTAAAGACATATTTTTGGAAAGACCGATACTCATTTACGGGTGTCTTTCCCATTCCTCTTCACTTTTACTTCCTAAAAAAGGAGTAGTAATAGTACATGCTAGCACATGTGTGTGGTCCACAAAGATGGTCTTTTTTTTTCCTTTGAACCCACGAATGTGATAAGTTATGCGGAAGGATGTTTTTATCGAGCATCTACGTTTGAATTTCTACGTTTAAACTGTGGTGAATCGTGGTAGGTTTTATGAAGTGGATGGATTACACGGGGTGGGTGTCGGCTAGGCGTTGTGGGCTGAGGGACCCTTCCTAAATGCAGACGCTGAAAGTTTTTAAAAAGTTATGGTGTTTAGGCCCTGGCTGGCGTAGCTCAGTGGATGGAGCTCGGGCTGCGAACCAAAGTGTTGCAGGTTCGATTCCCAGTCAGGGCACATGCCTGGGTTGCAGGCCACGGCCCCCAGCAACCGCACATGGATGTTTCTCTCTCTCTCTTTCTCTCTCTTTCTCCCTCCCTTCCCTCTCTAAAAATAAATAAATAAAATCTTAAGAAAAAAGTTATGGTGTTTAATCAGCCTGGGCTGGGCTTGGCTGAGCTTAGTCTGTCTCCGGTGGGGTCACCTTGTCTGGGGTAGCCTCGACTGGGCTGGTGGGTCCCTTCCTTGTGTGTCTGTCACACCCTGATATCACCTTTACGTGAGCTCATTCTTATGGGGCAGGAGCCCCAAACCCACAGAGGCTGTTTAAAAACATTTCTTGGTGTCTCCTGTTGCTACCATCTTGTTGCCCAAAATACTGGGCTGGCCAAACACTTCCTTTGTTTTTTTTTTTTTCCATTGGATAGCTCTAGTAGGGCTTAGTTGTCTTCATCTTCATCCTGAACAATTTTGTTAGATTGTATTGTGATAGCTGTCCTATCAGTGTGCGTGATGTTTCAAAAAAAAAACCACATCAAAACGGGTGAATTTGGGGGCAGCCATTCTAATACTGAAGGTGGAAGAAAATATGCAACATTGTCGGCATATCGGGGTTTATTATTTCAAGAAAGGTCAAAAGTGAAATGCAAAGAAAAGGTTTGTGCAGCGTGTGCAGCAGGTGCTGGGTTGGATCGAACACGTCGGAAGTGATTCAGGACGTTTTGTGTGGGAGACATCTCGCCGGACGAGGAATAGATAGTGATCCAATCGAGGCATTCACTGAGAACAATCAACGTTCTACCACGTGGGAGGAGCCAACCCGCTCAGAACACCCAGATCAATCAAGTTATTGGAGAACATGGAAAACGCATCTTTTATCAAATGGAAAAAAACCCAAATGGACTTTTTGGCCAGCCCAGTGAGTCTCCCGTCTGGGTCCAGAGTGGAAGGTGTGGGAAGAACCCACGATGCGGAGCGCGAAAACCACCACTCGTAACTGAAATGCACCTCCATGAGATCAAGCCCTTTCCGGCGGTTACGTTTATATCCACCAAAAACACGGGGAACCACGCTCCATTTCTTGGGGTGTTCTTTTTTCTGGTTTCTCAGCACACTTTGGGCCAAGGCTGGCTTTAGGAGTCTCGCCACAGACATGGAACTCAATTGTCGTTACCTCTTTGAAAGATGGCTTCCGTGGGGCAGGACCTTTCGGGGGTCCCCTTGGTGGGTTCTCAGGGTGTGTCTCCTTCGGTCCCAGACACCAAGATCCTGCCAGTTGTTTCCGTCTGACTGGTGACACTGTTTTTCTCTCCTAGGTGGGTTTTCAGACAGCGACCTGGTCGACCAGACGTCCGGTGGAGGTAGAGTTGGTTGCTTCTTCTCTCTCTTTGCTCTGTCAGAGCCCATGGCTCAGGGCTGGGCAGCATCGCCAAGGGTGCAAAGGCTGAGCCCCTGGATGCGTCCTTCGAATGTATCAAGGGTGGGGACCCCACGTCCTTCCTTGTACAAGCTGGTGCCTGGCTGTTCTGTTGATGGTTAGGGGACCTTTCCTCCTTTCCCAGCCACATGGAGCTCCTGGGATGGAGCTTCCCAGACGTGTCCTAAGCGACCCATTCGCCCGTGTCCTCTGTGATTATCTCAGGTTGCTCCTGTGTTCTTTTCCTGTCACGAACGGGTGTGGAAATCGTGGCTCCAGAAACGGAGTGATGTGACCTCCCCAAAGGACCCTCATCACCCCCCATTGCAGTTAGATAAGTTGTGTTCCGCTTCTGTCCTTGACATCTTAGGTCACGTTAGGGTGCACACAGGGTATAAAGTTATCAGTCAACCAATAAGGAATGATACCATCTGTTTATCATTATTAGAATGTATTTATATACATTTGCTATATTTATAGGTAGACTGCCTTGATATATTTTCTACATCCTGAGGGTCCCCAGAAATCTGTCTTGCATTGTCACCTCTGCAATCACAAGGGGCAGGGTCTCAGGTGAGGTTTAAGATGTTGTCCTCAATTGTCTCTGGACCCAATATAAGGGGACCGAATCCCTGAGAGACCTTCAGGTCTCGCTAGATGGTGGCTCTCCTGAAGCCCCCCACCATGCCAGGATGCATTGAGTCCATTTTTTTCTTTTCGGCAAAAGTGAGTGAGACAGATGACACCTTCAGCAGAGCAGGGACAACCTGTCTGACGATGGAAAGTGACTCCCTGCTCTTCAGTGTCCTGTCCCTGCCGTGTGGCCTCTTCTGCTAAGGTCCCTCCACCACTCAGGGTCGCAGGACCTGCTCCTCAGTGTCAGTTTCTCTTCACCAAAAATCTTTGCGATGTCATTGGTCGACCGGTTTGTCCTTCTCTTGAGCAGGAGGTGGCGGAGGCGGTGGAGGCGGTGGTGCTGGCACAGGCGGTGGCGGAGGAAACCAGCGGCATGACGGGGAGGGACAAGGTACGTCCGCCTGGTGTCTGACACCTTGGCCTTGGGTGTTCAGCAAGGGCCTGAGCGGCCAGCTGCAACGGATGCGGTCCGGTAACCGTGCCCTGCCTTCTCCCCCCAGGCGAGCCCCAGGGCGTGGTCCCTGGCATCATAGGGGCCGTGGTGGTGGCTGTGGCTGGGGCCATTTCCAGCTTTATTGCCTACCAGAAGAAGAAGCTGTGCTTCAAGGAAAACAGTAAGACGTCCATGCCCGCTTCCTTCTGTCTTGTGTGTTGCTCATGCAAAAAACATTCTTTCTCTAAACAACACAAAACAAAACACTTAGAGATGCGGTACTCACATGAGACTGGACATGAGGAGGTTGGCTGATCACTAGAATACTAGAATCGGATGGTCTCTGATCCCCCGCACGCCCGGTGGTCAGCTGTGTCCACTCGTACATGGTACTAACCACTCCAGTCCCTGGTCGTCCATCTGTAAAAGGAGGAGATGGTAATCCTTCCTCCACAGAATTTCCGTGGGGGGTGGTGGATGAGATGGTGCGTGAACGTCTTGGCCGGTGGCCCGGCACCTAGCGAGCGCGGAAGAACTCTTAGCTCTTAGGAGGTCGTCATCTTTACTTAATACTGAACATCGCTGTCATCCCCAAGGGGATGCTGCATTTCTTCTGCACCTAATGGAATGAAGATCAAACCACAGAGCAAGTGGTTCCCTTTCCGCTGCACCCCGGGACGAGCAGGCCCTGCGGGGGGGTCCTCAGGTGGAGGAGAAAAGGATCAAGGGTGAGGGGCACAATGCCGCCGTGACCAGCTCCGTGACCGGAACTCCGCCATTGGGTGTTTTCATGCCTTCTGTGCAGAAAGTTCCCGCGTGACTTGCCGCTTGTCCTGGTGTCTGAACGCTCTGTTTGTTTTTTTTTTAAAGCAAAACTTTTCCATATCCAGTATTTTTTAAAAGATTTTATCTATTTATTTTTTAGAGAGGGAAGGGAGGGAGAAAGAGAGAGAGAGAGAGAGAGAGAAACATCCATGTGCGGTTGCTGGGGGTCATGGCCCACAACCCAGACATGTGCCCTGACTGGGAATCGAACCTGCGACCCTTTGATTTGCAGGCCGGCACTCCATCCACTGAGCCACACCAGCCAGGGCGTGTTTCTTTATCAATTACACGTTCCCTCCTCTCTGGCGATGCTCACCTTGGAGCACCATGTCCAGCCGGCAGAGGGTCAGGTGGGCTTGCTAGGGAAGGAGGCACAGGAAGATTTTCCAAAATCCTCAGGTGAAACCCAGGCAGATCCTGGAGTTACAGAGCATTTCTGTTACCTGGCCTATTGGATGTATGGACCCCTGGGACACTGTGGCACTACTGGGGGTACTTATATACCAAGGCACAGGGATTTGAGAAGCCCCCCAAAAGGGGCTGAATAGATTTGATGTCATCCACTATTTGGAGACGGGATTCAGAAACTGGGGAAAACCAATGGTTGTGTGTCCCGCCCACCCCGTCCCTGGGTATTGGTTTGGATGGAAGCATTTGGTCCGTTGTTTTGGAGGGGAGGGGTGCGTGGTGTCGAACATGGACAGCTTCCCAGGTAGAAAGAGTTGCCCCTGTAATTTCGTAAAAACGAAAGCCTCTTTTCTGAAGAATTGGCTAAGAAAGCGAGCGAAAGTTATTGCCCTAGAAAATGTTCTCTTACCGTCTCTTGTTCTTGTGAGGCCCAGGGAGCATCTGGCGCAACTTTGGCACTTCATTCTCTGTAGTTTCCGTAAGACTCGTGACCTGGGGCTTGTCGGAGACGCAGAGAAGAAATCTGGGCAAGGGCAAGGAGAGAAGGAGGCCGCGCCCCGTGATGTCGGCGGTTCCTCAGGCTTGTCTCCCGCTACAAAAGGCGCCCCGTTAACACAAAGAAAATTAGGTGCTATTGTCCTCGACGCCCGGTAATATAGAAGAGTGACTCTCTCGCTCTCTCTTGACTCCGTGAACGGACATTCAGGCTTCCCCACTCACCCGATACAACCAATTTAGTGTTTCGTATCAGGGACACGCTTTGACGGGCAGAGAGAGAAGTAAAATGCGGAGTCCAGGTGCTGGGCACGGAGCAGTCCCAGGGTCTGCAGGCTGTGTGCAGGACTGCTTCGGGGGTCTTCGTTCTGCGATGGCCACGTGAGGGACCAACCCCTGGGTGACCGTGACCTTGGAGATTTCCTACGAAGGACATGAGTGTACTGCATGTGCCCTGGTCTTTGAGCGACCCATGAGTTTGGGGAGACCGTTATTTTATACGGGGAGCGGTGTTCCGGGACCCGGTCGCTGTGTTGAAGTGTGTGGTGTCTGCTGAGTTTGCATCGAGAGGAGCCTGGGGCACGTGGGCGGGAACAGAGCTGTTTTCTCACCACGGAGACCCGCGGATCAAACGCCGTCCATCTTGGCCAGGGTCTGTGTGGGGGTCTTTCTGTCAGTATGTGTTGGGGTCCAGTATAGAAAAGCGTGCGTGTCTGCAGCCCACGAGCGTTGGTAGCTCTGTTCTTGATTCGTAAAGACGTGGATTCGCAGACCCGAAACGTGGATCCGGGGCTCACGGTGCGCTGCGGACGCGGTCTCGGATACGGGCTTCAGCCTGCCGTGTGCCTCTGTGGTTTGGCGTGTTGGCTTCGGGTCACCGGTCCCAGCGCCCGGTGACGGGGCTCCTGATGTGCGCTGACCGGGCCCAGGTCCTGGCTGCCGTCGCTGGGTGTGAGTGATGCCGCTCCCTGCGTCTGCAGCTGGTTCCTGCTGCCCACGGCGCGTCCACCACCGGCTCCCTCCGGCGTCTGCTTGGGAGTGGTGTCTTGAGGCTGGGGTGGAATGGGCTACCAGAACTTCCTCCCTGCCTCCCTTCCTTCCTTCCTTCCTTCCTTCCTTCCTTCCTTCTTTCCTCCCTTCCTTCCTCCCCTCTTTCCCCCTTCCCTCCTTCCTTTCTTCCTTCCCTCCCTTCCCTCCTTCCTTCCTTCCTTCCTTCCTTCCTTCCTTCCCTCCCTCCCTTCCTTCCTTCTTTCCTCCTTCCTTCCTTCCTTCTTCCTTCTTTCATCCTCCCTTCCTCCCTTCCTTCCTTCCTTCCTTCCTTCCCTCCCTCCCTTCCTTCCTTCTTTCCTCCTTCCTTCCTTCCTTCCTTCCTTCTTTCCTCCTTCTTTCCTTCCTTCTTCCTTCTTTCCTCCTCCCTTCCTTCCTTCCTTCCTCCCTCCCTCCCTTCCTTCCTTCCCTCCCTCCCGCCCTCCTTCCTCCCTTCTTTCCTTCCTTCTTCCTTCTTTCCTCCTTCTTTCCTTCCTTCTTCCTTCTTTCCTCCTCCCTTCCTTCCTTCCTTCCCTCCCTTCCCTCCTTCCCTCCTTCCTTCCCTCCATCTGTACATGAGTCCTATCCATCCATTCTTCAATTCATGTGTCCTTATATCCATCCATCCATCATCCATCCATCAGCCGTCCATCTATCTACCATCTGTCCGTCCATCCATGTATCTATCCATCCATCATTTATCCATTCACCGCCCATCCATCTACCATCCATCCATCTGTCCATCCATCCATCCATCCACAATTCATCCACCTGTCTATATCCATCTATCCATCCACCATCCACCCATCTAACCATTCATTCATTTACCAATTTTTCCATCCATCTAACCCATCCATCCATCTATCCATTGATCTGTCATTTATCCATTCACCACCCACCCATCCACCATCTGTCCATCCATCCATCCATCTATCCATCCATCTATCCATCATCCATCCACCATCCACCCATCTAACCATTCATCCATCTACCAGTTTTTTCACTCATCCATCCATCATCCCTCATCCCTCATCCCTCCAATCCTTCCATCAAATCCTTCCCTCCCTCCTTCCTCCCTCCCTTCCTCCCTTCCTCTCCCTTTTTTACCTCCTTAATTTTGGTCTCCACCCCTCCTTTGCCCTTCCAACCGCTCGTGTCTGCCGCCCGGGGTGCTGGCCCACAGCAGGAGCCAACCTCTCAGACAGTTTACTTCCCTTCTCTCTCCTCCCCGACCTTCCCTTCCAGACGAACCGGAGACATAGGGAGGGCCGGCAGACCACCCTTCCTGTCTGGTCAGGGTGTCTGTCTCCTGAGACGCACGGCCAAAGCGCGCCCAACCCTCCTCCCCTCCCGTGCTGGTGAATGTCTCGGTGGCCACCTGCTCCCGGACGCCCCGCCGTCCCGTGGTGTCCCCTGCTTTGTCCCTTTGTCATACCTGGACGCTTTCAGGTATTGATGCACGGGTCCCCTTGGGACTCGAAGATCCACGCCGGTATTTCCTTTCTGCGTGAAACCCCACAGAAAGAAGGAAGGTGGACGGCTTCCAAGCATGAACCAAGTTTGTCGCCAAGGGTCGTCTTTGGCCATGGATTTGGCCGGAGGGCAGGGGACAGCCACCGTGGTCCCTGCGTCGTCCTGGGGCCACGCTGACCTGGGTCATCGGGGCTGACCTTTCACACCACAGGTGCCATTCGGACACTTGGATGTGTCGTAGCCTGGTGACTTGGATGACGGTGCATGTGTCACTCCATTTCCCGCCAAGCAGCCCCTAACTCTCTCTCTGTAATCAGCTTGTCCAGCTTGTGGGGATGGCTCCATGCTGGGGTGGGGGTGGGGCGGGGGAGAAGTCCATGTGTCTAGGGGCGTCCTGACGACGTCACCGTTTTGTCCTTTTAAGGCAGACTACTCTTGCTGGCCTCGGAGAACTTTGGCGTCCGTGCATGCCCCCATAAGCACGAAAGCACCCCTGGGTGTTTATTCCCTCCTCACCCTCCGCCGTGTGCTTCTTGGGTGTCGAAACACCTTTTCCTGTTTGCATCTGGGGCAGGGGTCCCGCGTGCCTTGCTGGTGACTTGGGGCAGAGGTTTTGGGGTTCGGGTGGGGGTTGTCGAGGGGGCTGGTGGGTGGAGACCCCTACAGCATGGATCCTGTAGGCTCCCGAGTGGCTGTGGTCCCCTCCAGCCGTCCTCTGGGTGCCCCTGACAGCCTGCTAGGTGTTCACAGCAGGGTCTCCCGGTTCTGGGGGCGTGACCCCGGCGCCCCACTAGCTGGTGTGTGGTCTCCGAGTCCCCACGCGCGTGGTGGGCATGCACCTTAGTTAGAGACACGCGGTCCCCACGCCTGCGGCTCTGGGCTGTGGCCGCCACCACCCACCGTCCCTGCCCACGCCCACGCTCCCCGCAGAGGCGCAGGAATTGCTTGGGTTTCTTTTCACGTGTGGGCTGGGCCTCGCCCGCTCTGGGGGCTGCGGCGGGTGTCATGGAGGGTGGCCCCCTGGGAGCCTGCCCCTCTCTCGGGGGGCCAGGTGCTCGGCGTTGGGGGTTCTCCTGCTCGGAGCACAAGGCTCCCATCCAGAGCGGTCCCACGAGCTCCAGCGGAACCTGGTCCCCACAGCTCAGAGTCCGGGGGTCTCGCCAAATGACTGTGGGGATGGAGACACGTTGTGACCCCAGCCCAGGGGTGCCCCGTGATTGCTTTGTTCCCCGAAACGGGCTGAGTCTGGGGGGGGCGTAGTAGGTTTATCTCTGGCTCGCTGGAGGGCGGAGACCCCGGGAAGCCTCCGGCCTGTTTACCGACAAGATGCATCCGCCAAACCTGACTCCTCGGAAGGTGCCTCCACCCGCCCCCACCCCCACCCGTGCTGGCGGCTGTGATGCCCACGTGCGTTCACCGTGCCGCCCCCTAGTGGTTACTCAGAGGCCATTGCAGGGCACAGCGCTTTCGCTTGCGGCAAATTAACGGTCACCCACAACGCGTGCATGTTGCTCTTGCCGTCCTAGATCCTATGGGTTTTGTTTTTTTTTTCCTTTGGTCGTCTAAAACGTGTCCAGATCTGATTGACCGTCCTGTCAGAATCTCTCGGCTGTGTGGCCACTCACGTTTTATTTTGGTAGACACCAGTGGTGTGCAGCGCGACGAAAACCCATCGGTGGATGAGTGGATGGAAAAGCTGTGCGACATTGGCGCGATGGAATGCTACGCAGCCCTGAAAAAGGAAAGGCATCCCACCCTTTGCGGCCGTAGGGATGCACCTGGAGAGCATGGTGCTCAGTGGATAAGGCGCTCAGACAAAGACAAGTAGCATGTGATTTGCCTTCTGTAAGGAATGTAATGAAGAAAATAAAGTGAGACATAAAATACAGACTGGTTCATAGATACGGTTCTCACAGCCGTCAGAGGGGAGGGGGTTACGGGGGCTGGGTGGCAAAGATGAAGGGATGGAGCGAAAAAATAATAATAAATGCATAGACACAGAGAACAGTGTGGTGATGGCCGGAGGGACGGGGTGGGGAGGAAGAAGGGGGTGAAAGGGAGAATTGGCTTGGGGAGTTGAACATTAAGATGCCATATTGTAGACCTGTACCCCTGAAATCGATGCAATCTTATAAACCCATGCCACCCCCGTAAGTCCAATAAAACACGTTTTGAACATGAAAGATTCCAGACTCCCGGTAGTGTGCCGTGAAACCCGGCTGGTGCTGGCCGCCCGCCCCACCAGACAACGCCGGGGCCCCGTGGTCCTCAGCGTCCCCTCCGCTTTGGGTCTGCTTCCTCCTTGTGACAATCGCGGGCGTCTGGTCTCTGACACGGGGGGTCACAGGTGGTTGGGGGAGGACGCCTGTGTCCCGGCATCCTTTCGGACTGAGGTGTTCTCAGTGCCGATGTCACTGTTTCTGTGAGCTTGCAGTTTGGTGCTCGGGACACGGATTCTCACGGATCTGGTGTCTTTGTCTGGGTCCCTCTTCCCGTGGGAAGCCCCTTGCTTGTGTCCTCCCGTGCACAAAAGACATGCGTATGTCTCATTGCTGTCGGTCTGATGACCTCAGGCCGAGCACCTCCGGGACCTTGTGGGGGCTCAAGGTCGTGGCTGTGTTGCTGTGTGTTTGCCAAATTCTGGAAATAAAAAAAGAATAGATTCCAGTCACACGTGATACTAAGGAATTGGGGTTTGTTCTCTTACGTGTGGAACGCCGTGATACGGTCCTGACCTCTAAGCGGCCCTGCCGGAGAACTTGTTTGTTCCGCATTTTTAAAAAACGGTTTTAAAAATACATGAAGGAAATGTGGCGAAATGTGAGGAACCACAAAATCTAGGCGGTTGGAATAGAAGTTGGTTTTACCATTCTTTCTATGTTTCTGTTGGTGGAAAATGTTTCCTAGTCAAGAGTCAAAACATACAAAGACTTCAGACCTTGTGGGCAATCATCCCCATTCTAGAAACGCACATTAGGGAAACATTCATTCTCACAAAAGATTTATTGGTAAAGGTCTCCATGTCGCCATCATTTCTACGACACACTGTTAGGGACAATCCAAGCATCCAAAACGAAGCAAAAATGTGTTAACACATTATGACACTTGCCGATAGTAGAATAACATACAACTATTAGAAATGTCAGGTTAAAGAAGCAAGATACAAAAGGCAGGCAGCATAAATTTTTTTTTTTGTAAAAAAACAAACATACTCCTAGAAAATAGATTGGAATGATAAGGGCAGTTAGTTGCATTTTCTTTTCTGTAACTTTTCACGTTTCCCTAATTATATAGAATACGCATATACCCTTTCATGGCACAAAGATACTTCTTTAAAAAGATTTTATTTATTTATTTTTAGAGAGGGAAGGGAGGGAGGGAGAGAGAGAGAGAGAGAGAGAGAGAGAGAGAGAGAGAGAGAGAGAGAGAGAGAGAGAGAAACATCCATGTGCAGTTGCTGGGGGCCGTGGCCTGCAACCTAGGCATGTGCCCTGACTGGGAATCGAACCTGCGACGCTTTGGTTCACAGCCCGCACTCCATCCACTGAGCTACGCCAGCCAGGGCTGCACAAAGATACTTTTCACATCAGCAAAACATGTCGTCCTAATCATTACGGAAAGAAAGGCCTATGCCGTTTTCTTTAAAAAAAAAAAAAAAAAGTCAGGCGCACACAGGCAGCCAGCCCCCTGAGCTGCATACGGCCTCCCGCTGGGGTTGGGGGGAGGGGACGGCATCGGGGGTTTTCTCTGCGTACTCACCGGGGGGCTGTTGTGCTCTGCTTTGCAGCGGACCAGGCCGACATCAACATGGAGACCAACCGGACCGTGAACGCAGAGCCGCTCGGTGAGAAGGGGGGCGCTGCGCTGGCCCGCGGCCGGTTTGGGGTGTCGCTGTACCTCTCCAAGCGGCGTCTGGTCGTGCAGTCTTGCCCTGCACCCTGATGCAACCCCCCGTGTGACCCTTTCTGTGTCACTCCTTTTAAGATGTGCTCGGGAGGGAGGTGACATTTCAACGTCCCGAGGCTTGAGGCTGCAGACGCTTTAAAAAAAAAAAAAACCCGGGGGTGGCGATCTTTTCCCCAGTGGCGCCCCCTGGCGACACGGCCGGGGAGCCCGCAAGCAGCCAAGGCCTTCTTCTGAGACACGGCATTGCGTCCCCTCCTTGCCGAGGCCCCTTGGACGGAATTTCTCTCTCTCCAGGGGGGGGCAGAGTGGGGTCACGGAGGAGATGGTTTCAATGGTGGGAACCTCTTGGGGCGAAAGGCCCGTGTTTAGAGATTCGGACCCCCTTTTGAGAACGGCAAAGAGACAGAAAGCGTGCGTCCGCCTGTAAGGCTACGATTGTGTCGAATGAAATTGTAAAGGAGTTCGACTTCTAAACCTAGAGGCCTGGAGGAAGTTCGTGTTTACTTCAGGGCTGTTTCCAACCAACCCCCCCCCCCACCCTCCGGGGGGGAAATATTTAAAAGGAACTCTGGGTGCTCTGGCCTGGAAGCACCACAAATGCAACAGAGACTTCTCACGCTCCAAGGAGCCCATCCGAAACGTGCAGCCACAAATTGCTGTAGAAATAACAACGACAACAACAAAAACCAGGTTTTTGCTCGTCCTGCAATTACTGAGTCTGAAATTGGGGAGCTCACAAAGGCGCCCCACTGCCTGAGAGAAGTGGTGAGGACACCATGGTTTCTCTCCCTTTCCTTCTCCTGCTCCTGAAGGGGTTACTGTGTCTCTGGCTACAATTGTGTCAACCTAGTAGCCAGCCACAGAGTTCACGGATGCTTGGTGCTGCCCGTGAGCGGTTCTGAGCCCCTTTGTCTTAGACGGACAGAGTCTCCAAGTTGGAAGCAGCAGATCCTCAGGGGCGGGGTGGGGGAGGGCGCAAGGGGGGGCTGGGAAAGCCGCGTTGACGTGTCTTTTCTCGTTTCTTTGTCCTCGGCAGTTCAACAGACGATCATCGAGAAGTAGGAGGTGGCCAGCGTGCACACACACAGCTTGGAGGTCGCAACGGGACTAGGGGGGTTTGGATGCGGCGCCTCCAAAGATGGGGCGGGGCGGGGCGGGGCAGCCTGCCCGGAACCAGCCCCTCACCCCCGCACCAGCCCTCCCCTGGAGGGCCCCACCTGCACCAGCCTCGTCTCGCCCGGCCCCTGCTCACCTTGGATCCTGCGGTCCACATCTCAGAAGTGGTTCGCCTGTCGCTGTGCCGGGTCCATGCCGGTGACCCACCAGGAGTCCGACATCCGGGAGGGGAAAATTCCCCACGCCTTCTCCCAAGGCCCTCCAGGGTCCCCAGGGGATGGGACCGACTGTCCACCGCGAAGCCCCCCCGTCATTCTGGTTTCGGAAACCCCGCGCCACGGATGCACTGAAGGTCCCCCCCCCCCCCCCCGGGGCACGCGGGAAACTTCCCCAGCAACGGGCCGTTTCACACAGTGACAGGACCCTTCAGTCCGCTTCCTCAAAATTTCGTGTCTGGGGATATTTTTTTGTTTGTTTTTTTATGGCAGGCGAATAAAAAGGAATTAGAAACCACGTACTTTTTCCTGAAATAATTTTGCCCCCCCCCCCCCTGGGGTGACTTTTAAAGAAGGCTCCAGAAACCAGTGGGATGGACCCCGCGGTGAGTGACAGCTGGGGCTGTGAGACAAAGGGGTCGGCCTGAGACCTTGCTCACAGTCACGGGGTTTTTCTCTTTGCCCTGTTCTCAGGTACTCCCCGACAGGCACATACTCCTCTGCCTTCACACATCCCCAGCATTCAGATACTCCCCGGCATGGAGCCACTTCTCTGCATTGAGATGCTCCCCCTGCGTGCAGATACTCCATGCAGATACTCCTCTGCATTCAGATATTCCTCCTGCATTCCACTACCTTCTTGCACTGAGGTACTCCCTGCACCCAGATGCTCCACGGCATTCAGATACTCCCCCTGCGTGCAGGTACTCCATGCAGATACTCCTCTGCATTCAGATATTCCTTCTGCATTCCGATACCTTCTTGCACTGAGATATACTCCCTGCACCCAGATACTCCCCCTGCATGCAGGTACCCCCGGCATGGAGCTACTTCTCTGCATTGAGATGCTCCCCCTGCGTGCAGATGCTGCATGCAGATACTCCTCTGCATTCAGATATTCCTCCTGCATTCCACTACCTTCTTGCACTGAGGTACTCCCTGCACCCAGATACTCCCCCTGCATGCAGGTACTCCCCCCAGCATTGAGGTACGCCCCTCCTCCCAGGCGGGCCAAGGCCAGCAGTGTGTGAGGGGTCGGCACCACCTTTACGAAATGCTGTGAGTGCGTCGGGGCCAGAGATCTCATTCTGAGCGAGAGGCAAAACTGCTTTATGCCAGAAACACCCCCTTGTCCACGTCCCGACGCCGTGGGACGAACCCCAAGCGCTCGCTTCCTCCTCCCCGTGAGCGATGATGTTGCCACGGCAGGAGACGTTTCCCCGTGTGGGGCCACCCGCACCCCACGGGGCCTGGCACGGGCTTACTCTTTATGCGACTGTGCGTGGTGGTTGGTGCGTACCTCCCAAGGTGCGGGAGCCCCGGGGTCCGGAAAGGTGTGGACGCCCTTGACCTGTTTTCGTCCCCTGGACCGTGAGGGCGTCTTCCTAAACCCGCCGGGGCCACTGCTTGTCATGAGAGCCAGGCCTCAGGCGCCCGTGTCCCTGTTCGAGGGTTGGGTGTTCGAGCAGCCCACCGTCCGCAGCCAGGGGTGGGGAAAGGGCCAGGCCACCTTTGCGTTTGGGTCTTGCCCACGTTGGAACTTGTCAAGTCTGCCCCTGGTCGCCCGCGGAGCGGGCTCCTGAGGCGTCCACCGGCCCTCCTGCTGAGGATGCCCTGTCCTCGTGCCCCGCCCCCCCTGGAGCTCCCCCCGCCCCTGCTCCCCTTCCTGGTCTCACACCTCCGAAAGCTTCCTCGTCAAGACTGGCGTCTGGCTTACTGGGAATTTTAGTCCTTCTTCTGCCTCTGACCCTGAGATGAGATAACTTCTCGGCATCAAAAGTAGGGTGTAAACAATGATGGATTCCCCCCCTCCACCCCCGCCCCCCGGGGATCTTCCACGGCCATGCAGATACCTGCTCGGTGCCCCTGGGTTCAGGTGTGTGCAGCTGGCGCTGGGACCTTCTTCTGGATGCCCCAGGAGGGCACACCTGCATCACCCATATGTGTGCTCAGTGAGCCAGAGGCCGGGCCAACTCGTGCCCCAGGGCTCAGTTTAGCTGACGAGCCCAGGACCCTTCGCCAAGGGGTCGGTTACCACCTGCCTTTTAAAGGCGGCAAAGACCATGCACCTTCCTCCCCGATCAGCCATCGACGGCCTCTGCGGTCCCACTGTGCGCGCCGACGGGCTTTGTCCGTGGTACTTACACCTGCGTGTGTTTGTTGCCCGGAGTGACACTGACTTTTGTAAGCGCGTTAATGGTATGCAATGAGCATATGTGTCTCGTGGAGAGAAGAGGATTGTGGCAGGGTGGGTATTTTTTTATAAAGGACTCATATTTTTGCCATATATCCTACGCACTGGGTTCACCCACATATTCGGGGGAAAAATGAGGATGCGCGTGATACACGGGTGTTACGCATTCTGTACCGATATCCACGTTTTTAATTCTCTTATGGATGTTTAGGCGTTAAAAGTGTAACTATGGAAAGCAATAATGATATCTCTTGTGTGCAAAAGAATACCTTGGAATAGGAGCATTGGTTTTGTTTCCAAATATAAATCAATAAAAAAAATTGAATTAAAAGGTTGAAACGAATGTTGTTGTTGTTTTTTTGTTTGTTTGTTTCCTGAAAGTTTGGGCCAACAACGTGGGTGCACATTGCACATGGCAAAATAACGGTGTGTGGAATTATGCCTCCTAAATAACTCTCTCTATACATTTAAGAAACATGTTTGCTAGGCTTACATTTTGTGGAGTGTGTTATGTCCATTTTCCTTGAGTCATTGTAACTTCACGTTATGTAAAAATACACATAACTGTTGTCAAACGTGGACCTTCTGGAAAACACTGTTTCAATTAAGTGGTTTGTTGCATCATTAAATAGTTTGGCCAAAAAAAAACAAAAAAAATTTGGTTTCATCCCTTTGCGCGCTCTGTGAAGAAATCCCAGAGCAATGGATTTTGAAATCAGGATAAAAAAGTTATGTAAGCGTGGAGGGGTAAGAGTGACATAGCACAAGTTTTGTTACAAGTCTGGGTCCTAATGTCCTGAACCAACCCCCCGTGAGCTGTGGTCACGGTTTTTTGCTCTCAAGAAAACGCTACAACGTGTATCTTTGTCCGTATGGAACTTTGCCAGTAAACGTAGCAATGCCTCACGTCGTATTTGTTACGCAAAAGGGTGTGTGGGTGTTTCATTTTCATCCACACCACACAATCGCGCCCCAGAGGGGTTGTGCCAATCCTCAGCAGCCCCAATTATATGCTGATCTGTTTCCTGGGACCCTTGCAAGTTTTCTGGTCGTTGCTCATCTGTGTGTTGAAATGCCGTGTCCGATGGATTATTTTACATCGCATTTGTCTTACCAGGAGTGAGGCGGAGAATCTCCGTGGGCAAAACCCATGGGTGTTCTTTTTCTGGGGAAGTTTTCTGAATGGGGCCCTTTGCCCACTTGTAGCTGTGTCATCGCTCCTTTTCCTATTGATGCGTCAGAACTCTTTACATATGAAGGGTAGTGCCACGACACTGTGAACTAGGGAGCGAGCATGCTTTTTCACTTTTTCCTTAGTCTTTGGGGTTTTGAACAGGTGTCTTCCCCATTCTGGTCTTTGGTATTTTTATGTCGTGAAATTAGTTACAGTCCTACTGAAAAAAAAACCGTCAATCATTCTGACATTATTGTTTTACATAAAAATATGTTCCTTTACTGAACATGAGCGCTTTTGAGTGTAAATGGTAGTTTAGAATGTGCCCTTTTGGGATATGATTCTATTTGAAACATGAAGACAGTTTCCTTTCCTCTATATTTTTTAAATTTTGCTTTTCTTTTTTTTTAAGATTTTATTTATTTATTTATTTTTAGAGAGGGGAGGGAAGGAGAAAGAGAGAGAGAGAGAAACATCCATGTGCAGTTGCTGGGGGTCATGGCCTGCAACCCAGGCATGTACCCTGACTGGGAATCGAACCTACAACACTTTGGTTTGCAGCCCGCACTCAATCCACTGAGCTGTGCCGGCCAGGGCTAAATTTTACTTTTCAATAACAGTTTACATTCCAAATTAATGTGGTATTAGTTTTGGGTGTATGGCATAGACAAGTGAATAAAAAAGCTGTGTGTGCATATATAACTATTATCATATTAAGTTATATATTTATTAATATAGAAATAACATGTCAATAATTATATAGCATTAGATGATCTATTTATTAATTATTGGTATACAATCTATTAATAATTATATAGTATTAAATTATATATTTGTATATATACACACTGTATATATACACAGTGAATAAAAAAGCTGCCTTGTGAGTGTACAAATAATACACACACACACACACACACACACACACACAAAGGAATACTACTCACCCATCAAAAAGAACAAAACCCCTCACCATTTGCAATAGCATGGCTGTACCTAGTGGGCATTATGCTCAGGGAAATGAGACCAAGAAAGCAAATACCATATAATCTCACTGACGTGTGGAATCTAAAAAAGCAAAAATAAACACACTACCATTGTTATTTGTAAAAAGAAACTCCTATGGCTCGTGGCTTTATTCTTTTACATTAAGATGCTGCAGGCATTCGTATTTGCCCGGTTGCTGAGGCAAGAGATTCCCCTGAGTGTATAATTCTCCCCACCGCTCCCTGCCTGGGATAATCCCATTATTCCCAAACCACTGGATGACTAAGCCAGGCTCTCCCCACTGGTACAAACTGCAGCTTACCGTATGTTGCCGTGTATAACGTGCAGCCTTTTGCCCAAACTTTTGAGGGAAAAGCTAAGGACGACCCTCGTCCGTGGGTATAATGATTAGATACCACGGGTATGGTGAGCGTAAATAATCCTGCGTGTGATGGGCACAGAAATAAACTCGCATTCCATCCATATCAATCAGTCTAGGAGGAAGCGCAGTCACTGTACACAGTCAAATACGGTATATCGGCCAACACAAGACACTCTAGGTGCCAGAAAAAGTCAGAAGCCACTGTGACTCATTTCTCCTTCTGGCTCCCTCTGGCCTCTGTGCCGCTTTTCTGGGGAGTCAGAAGGTCTTTCTCAACGGGGAGCTATTTTTTTCCCCTCTTTTCCTGGGCAGGGACCCGGGTTCTCAGCAGGTTTCACAGCCTTTGACAAAGCCCGGGCCTTCCAGCCTTCCCCACGGCTTCGAGGCGGGGCGAGGGGAAGAGTGGATCGATGAGTGTATTTGGATAAATCGGGCGCAAGATGCATCAGATACGTGAAGGCAAAAGAAAAAAAAAAAAAAGGAAAGAAAGGAAGAAAGTTGGACTCAGTCCCCGGGCTGGACGGCTTCTCCAGGGAGACTTCCGAAGGAAGATACAATGGTGTGCTCGCTACACGCCATGCTCGCGATTTCGATCTTGCAGGCTCAGCACTTTTTGCCTTTTTTTTTTTTTTTTTGGTGGGAGCCCAAGTGAAACCACGCAGCAAAGAGTGTTGCCAGGTCCGGTCGCGCGGTGGCGCTGTTTTGTGAGCGCTGCACCGGGTCTTTATTCCAAATGACCGCTGGGGTCGCCTGCCCCGCAGCCGTGGGGTGGGTGGGTGGGTGGGGGGCGGCCAGGAGACGCCGAGACGGCAGTATTCACGTCTCAGGACGGCGCTCGGGGGGGCTATACCCCCCATTCCCGGTCCTTCTCCAGCTCGGCGGGGAAACGCCGGGCTGGGGGGCGCAATTAGGTTGACAGACACGGGCGACGATTTTCGTGCAGGCCCGCGCGCGCGCGCGCGTCGGGGAGGAGTGGTGGACGCATCGCGGAGAAATTCCGGGCGGCTCCTACCTTTGTCCAAATACACAGTTTCGTCCTCAGGCTCCTCTTGTTTGCAGGGGGAAAAGAAAAACTCGTAAAAGTTTCTCTGTGTGCGTGTAATTCTGCGCAAGTGTCGTGATTAACATATCGTAGCTTTTATGTCTCGGCACGTGGGGGCCGCGGTGGGGAAGGCTTACTTCTGTGATAGCAGACAAATGTGTTTGGTGTCTTGATGTCCTTGTTGGTTTTTTTGTGTTATTGTTATTTCAAAATAAAAATAATAATAATAAAAAGAGCTCTATTAGGCTCTTGTTGCCACAGTAACAAATGGCCACAAACCAGGTAGGTAGCTTCAAACCGCAAATGTGCGTAATATCCTGTTCCCCGTCCTGGAGACCAGGCGTCTGAGGTCACCCAGGGGTCCCAGGGTCCCAATCCCCCCACAGGCTGCAGGGAGGGGCCTTCCCGCCTCTTACAGCCCCTGGGGCTCCGGGCATCCCCCGAGCTGGTGGCCGCGCCCCTCCCGTCTCTGCCTCCATCTCCACGTGGCTTCTCCTCCGGGTCTGCGTCTCCTCTTCTGTCCCTTCTCAGGACACGGTCACTGGACGCAGGGCCACCCTGACCCAGGACGCCCTCCTCTCAGACCCTCCACTCAACCCCCGTGTGCAAATAACGCCCCGTTCTGAGGACGTGGGCGTTAGGACCGCACCCTTTCTTTGTAGAGGGGACCCACCCGCCCCCAAACGGCGAAGTTGCAAAGCACCTGGGAGTGAGCTTGGTGGCACCTGCAACCCTCGGGCCTCCCGCAGATCCGTATGCGCCCCACGGTTCCCCAGGAAAGGAACTGGAGTGTTTTCCAACCAGGCGCCCCCTTCAGGCCCCTGGACCCGGTCCTGGTGCCAAACGCTGGCCCACACTCGGGCCTTCCCACTTCCCGCCCTCACCGCCCCAGCCCTCTTGGCGCCAAGCCCGCGCCCCCCTGGTCCTCTCCACTGCCTGCACCAGTTCTGGGGGCTCCAGGTGTCTCTGGGCTGGTGGCTTCGTCCCTTCCTCCTTTTCTCAGCCACCTTCTTCCCCTTTTTTTGCCCCGTGGAAGGCAGCAACGGATTCCGAGAGCCACCTGCGGGCGACCCACATGCACCAGCGCATCAGCGAGGCGGTGAGCCCGGACTCCGGCTGCCCGCATTTCCATCGGAGCGGGGTGCGGACGTCTCCCCAGATCCCTGAGGCCCGGGGCCAGGGTGACGTTCTGAAAAGCCGG
>NC_050199.1:1094190-1136819 GCF_004126475.2 Phyllostomus discolor
TCTGGGAAAAGGTGGCATTCGGCCTCCCCGCCAACATAGAAGTCCCGCCTGAGTTTCCAGCCCGGTGACCTGATACACGATTTCAGCCTGTTCGCTTCTATGACGGCATGACTGGGTTTCTTTAGAGAAGTCTTATTGTACACACACACACACACTCCAGCCACCCATCTACGGCATTGCTTCTTTCTCTCCACTAATAAACACACTAAAAAATGCTTTTTGGGGGGATGGGAACTTGGGGAAAGGGAACCTCACATTAGCCACAAGAGTATTTCTTTGACCCTTTCACTAGAATCACATAAAACTGTGATCAAACTGTTGACTTCCAGCCTGCGCCAGGTGTCAGTGGGTTGGATTGTGGTCCTCTGCCCCCCAAAAGGTTGTGGGTTCGATTCCCGTTTGGGGCACATGCCTAAGTTGTTGGTTCGATCCCCAGTCTGGGCACACACAGGAGGCAGCGACTGATCAATGTCTCCCCCTCTTTCTCTGTCTCTCTCCCTCCCTCTCTAAGCCTCTTCTTGGGTGAGGATTCAGAAGACAGACTTTTGTTTTAAAGATGTTGTTTATTTATTTTTAGAGAGGGACGGGAGGGAGAAAGAGAGAGAGAGAGAAACATCCATGTGCGGTTGCTGGGGGCCGTGGCCTGCAACCCAGGCATGTGCCCTGACTGGGAATCGAACCTGCGACGCTTTGGTTCTTGGCCCGTGCTCCATCCACTGAGCTACGCCAGCCGGGGGAGAAGACCGATAGTGACGCCTGCTTTTCCCTCTTGAATGAGAGTGACTCTTGGCCAAAGTGCTCATGTGGAGGCGAGAACTCAGGGTTACGTCATGTGATCATAGCGTCACCAACAGGTGGGCAAAACGGCGTTGCAGGGAATGCCAGGGCCACGTCTCGGGGGCTCACGTTCTAACAAGGTCATTCATCTCCCCCTGCTTAAGCGGGGGTCTAAAGTTGTACCGAAACTGCGGATCAGGTGGCTTGACCCGGTATCTCATGCTAACCCTAAGCTTGACGGAGTTTGGCTATTTTCCGTGAAGCTGTCCCCTACGCCAGAGGACACGAGAGCTCCCGTAGCGTTCTCACATGGTTGGGTGTCCCTCCCCCCCCAAATGTGGACACGGTCTCCGGGAGGAGGGAGCAGGGTGTCACCTCACGCACCTGTCCCGGGGCACCTCGCCGCCCCCCAGCTGGACCACGGTGGGGAAGACATCCATGAGGCTGGTGGGCTCGGAGACCACCCGGCCGGCGGGCAGCACCCCGGGCCAGCGGAAAATGCCAGGCACCCGGATCCCGCCTTCCCAGCCCGCCATGCCTTTGCCGCCTGTGAGCAGAGAGAGGACACACCGTGAGAGGACCCCCCCGCCCCGGGGAGACGGTCCCGTGTGGACACACCCCTGCACGCACGTGTCTGTGTGTCTGTCTGCACCCCCGTAGTACCTAGCTGCCCGTGGGGGGGAACAATTCTGTTGCCCAACACTGGCCGCAGCGGCTGCTCCAGAACCTCGGGACACCGCTTCCCCGGCAGCTGGGGTCCACACCTCTTCCCCCCGAAACGTGGGGGGCCTTGGTGACCCCCTCAGCGAACGGGGCATGGGACGCATCCCTTCAGCACCGGTAGTGGGATGCCATACAAACGCAACGCCAGTGGGTCTTCCTCTTATTTACCCCCCCTTTTTTCTTCCTGGATGGGACGGGCGTCGGACCTGGGACCCCACGTTCTCCTCCCCTCTGAACGCCTCAGCACGCCCACCACCCTGCTCTCGTACCCGCCCTGTCCCAGTCCTTCGTTTCAAAGACCAACCCCTGCGGGGAGGGGGGGGGGGACTCTCTGATCAAGGGTGGGGGCCCCGTCTCCCTCTCGGGGAGCCCCAAATAACGAGGAAGCCCCCCATGACAGCCACATCTTTGTACATGCCCACAGCGATTCACCAGGTGCTCCCAGTTTTGGGGAACTAAATCCAGGTGCGGGAAGTCCAGCGAGCATGGGGCGGTGGGAGAATTTTACACGGGACCCCGATCGGTGCATGCTTCCCTACGGGGGTCTCCACGGTGACCCCCGGCGGCCCGCCTGCCCCCGTGCTCGAACCCTCACACCCCCGCCCCCCGCAACCTGGTCTCACCTCTGTAGATGCCGTTCCACCCTCCCAGCTGCCCGAGGGCCTCGTCCCTCGCCTCCAGGTGCCCGCCGTGATCCGAGGTAAAGTACGTGAACGTCTTGTTTTTCAAGCCGCGTTCTTCCAGCGCGTGGAGGAGTTGGCCTTGACGAAACAAAAAAAAAGGGGGGGCGTTTTGGGGGGAAGGGAACTAAAAGGGCATCGGTCAACGGAACACATGATCCTCCCCCTCTCGGTAGAAGTCACCGCTGGCTAGAAAGACCCCCGAGGGACCACGGTCCCCGGGATGTCACAGGGAGAGACAGGACAGTGCGTGGGAGACGCAGCTCCTTGTCGGGATGCAGTGAGGCCGAGATCTTGCTGGCACGGAGAGTGACAATTCGGAAAACAGAATAAATGCGTGGAGCCCACAGGAGGCCACCGGCGTGGCTGTGCACGGACAAGGCGGGAGTGGGCTGAGACACGGTGACCTCGGAGGTTCCCGTCCACTCAGGACGCAGCCAGGGCTCTGAGCATCCGTGGGTGCCGGCACGGGGGGTTAGGGCGGAGCTGTCCACCGACCCCACGATGCCCTCCTCCTCCACGGACACTCTCACGGGCTTCCACGTCGCGGGGAGTCCAGACGATACTGTAACCGTGTTCCAGGAGGTGCGCAGCACGGACAACGCAGGCTGATACAGCATCCTGCATCCGGCCACTGCCCCGGGCTGAGGTCATTCGCCTCTTCGCTTGGCCCACAGGCGGTGGGAACACTAACACAAACGGAGCCCCTTGGAAATGGGGCCGCCGGGGCCACCGGCCCCGAGGGGCTGCCCCATAGTCGGATGCCTCCACCCTGTGGGCGTTAAAACAGGACACAGTGACCTCTGCTCGGGGCCGAAAGCCACCCTGTGTCCCACAGAGCCGCCTGCAAAGGGGACAGGGAAGCAGACAGGGTGACGCCTGGACGGAGGAACCCAGGACCGAGCACGAAACACGCTGTTGGAGAATCAGCGTCATGATGCCGTGTCCTCTGCACCCACAGCCACGCCCCCCTGCTGGGGGTGTCCCTGTCCCCTCCCCTTTCTCCTACATAACTGCCACCCCTTTGTCTGCTCATTAGGACCCTGTGGGGCTCCGGTGGGGGCCCCACTTGGAAAGCCTTTCATTCTGAGGTTAGACAGTGTCATGTGTGGCGATGATTTCAATGCCTACAACATGTTAAGAGTTTGCAATGCCGTTGGCCCCTTGAGGCCACGGAAGGAAACCGATTTTGTCCCCTGATCCCGAAAGATGTCCTGATCCTTCACATCCCAAGGTCTCTCTTGCTGGCGTGACGTCGTGGGCTCTGTGGAAGGGGGCCCTCTGCTCCCAAGGAGACCCAGAAACCCCCAGACACCAAAGCAGCGCGTGAGTGATGATGGGGGAGAACCTTTTCGCTTCTCTTCCTCGCCGCTGACGGTACCGCAGCCCGATTCACTGCGGAGCCGCCGAGCGGTCAGCCTCCTCTCCTGGCACGGCCCACAGCGCGTCACGCCACGTCCCCAGACTTACCCACGAGCCAGTCCATCTCTTCCACGTTGTCGCCGTACGGGCCGTGCCGACTCCTCCCGGCAAACGCTCCGGTGGAGACCAGGGGGATGTGCACGTGCAGCAGGGACACAAACAGGAGGAAGGGCCTGTGCTTGTTCCTGGAAGGGAGGGAAAGACGCCCTTCAAGGACAACGGCCTCTGTGTCTACACGCCAAGGGGACCTGGGAGGTCGTGGCAGAGACTGGAGTTTGGGGGGAGCGGTCTGAGGGAAAGGTGGGGTTCCTCAAGCCCCGCCTGCACCCACGGCGGGCTTACGAAACCCCAAAGAGGATGTAAAGAGATGCGGATGCTCTGAGAAGTCCTCTCGTCGTTGCAACGTGGTGGGTTGGGATGGGTGGCGGATACGTGGAAATATTCTCATGGAAAACCACTGTGAGATACCACGTCATACCGGTCAGCATGGCCGTCCTCCACCAACCCACAAGCAACGAGGGCTGGCGAGGCTGTGGAGAAAGGGGGACCCTCGTGCACCGAGGGTGGGAAGGCAGTCTGCAATGTCCTCCAAACATGATGCACGGAACTGCCTCAGAGCCTGCCAGTTCTACCTTGGGGTGTTCATCTGAAGAAACCCGAAACACTAATTCTGAAAGATGTATGCACCCTTATCATTACTGCAGCGTCTCTGACAATCAATCACCGGGACCTGGAAACAATGCAGTTGTCCATCGACAGATGACTGAATAAGAAAGACATGCTTCATACGCACAATGGAATACTACACAGCCATGAAAAAGGACGGCTTCTTAACCTTTAGAGACAGCATGGGGAGACCTACAGGGCATGAGGCTCCACGAAAGCAGGCCGACAGAGAGACACAAATACCCTATGATGGCACTTACATGCGGAATCTAATAAAAGAAAAGAATTAAACACCTGGCTGGCGTAGCTCCGTGGACGGAGCGCGGGCTGCGAACCAAAGCGTCACAGGTTCGATTCCCAGCCAGGGCACATGCCTGGGTTGCAGGCCACGGCCCCCAGCAACCGCACATGGATGTTTCTCTCTCTCTCTCTCCCCTGCTCCCTCCCTAAAAATAAATAAATAAAATCTTTAAAAAAAATCTAACCACCGGTGCCGCACCCCTGAAACTCTCGTTTCAACTCTAACTGGAAACCGAAAACCCCCCCCGGGGGGGGGGGGAGTCCCATCACCTCTCCACGTAGGACACGGCTTCCTCCAGCAGCAGACCGGTGGCCGTTTCCAGACGCATGGGCTGCTCCGTCACCTCGTGGTTCCTCATGAGCACGCAGTTCCACCGCCGCACGAAGCCGAAGCTGGCGAACCAGGAGGCGAAGAAGAGCAGGAGCAGGCCGGCCGCCCCCAGGACGGCTCTCCGGGGCACGGACAGCAGCCCGCAGGCCCTGCCCGCGGCCGCCGTCAGGACGCCCCAGGCCGCCCACTGGGTGTACTGCCCCAGGCGCGCCCTCAGGGCCGCGTCCACCTCGGGCGGCCGGCCGGGCTGGCAGTCATTGACCAGCGTGAAGGGCATGCCGTAGAAGTCGTCGAAGCCGTGGCGGAGGGGGTGGTGGCAGTGGTCCCCGCGGGTGGCACAGTTGACACCCTGGTGCCATTTGCCTGAGGAGAGAAGCAAAAAAAAAAAAACAAGTTCAGCAGAAAAGACCTACATGTACCGTCCCGTGTCAGAAACAGAGCACCCCCCTGCCCACCCTGGGTCAGGTCCATTTGGACGTTCCCATGGCAACTGAGGTACGTAGCAGCCACGTCTGAAACTGGACAGGAGTGTGATGAGAAATCTGAAAGAGCCCCGGCTGGCGTAGCTCCGTGGGTGGAGCGCGGGCTGCGAACCAAAGCGTCACAGGTTCGATTCCCAGTCAGGGCACATGCCTGGGTTGCAGGCCATGGCCCCCAGCAACCGCACGTGGATTTTTCTCTCTCTCTCTTTCTCCCTCCCTTCCCTCTCTGAAAATCAATAAATAAAGTCTTAAAAAAAAAGAAATCTGAAAGAGAAAGAGAAGGATAAGGATTGGAAAGGGAATGCCAGGAGACAAGGAGATTGGTAAGTCCGGGGGGAAGCACAAGCCCATCCACCAAGATTCTGAAGTAAAAACTCCTTGCCCGTGAGAAAGCCCAGCCCTAGAAACAACCCAGGAGAACTTGGACAGATCGGGCGCCAGCTTGTGGTTCTGACCCGTGACCTTCTGGTTCCGACCCGGGACCCTTTCCCCTCGCAAGGGCGGGGGTCCTGGTAATGGGGCGCTCTTCAAGGCCACCACGCGTACCTATGAGGCCCGTGGCGTACCCCTCCTGCTGCAGGATCCTCGCAAACGTGGTTTCGTTCTGGGGGAGCCCGCCCGAGCCCCCGTTCCACTGGAGGGCCCGGTACCCATCGCTGGCGTCCATGCCTGTGGGGCGGAGCAGAGGGGGCCACTCGGTGCCTGTCGGCAGCTGGGGGCGCTCTCCACGGGGGGTGGGGGTGCGCGCCCCGCCAGGGGACACTCCGCAGGGTCTGGAACTGGGTTTGGTGGTCACGGCTGGGGGAGGGGGTACGAAGAGCCTCTTGTGCGTGGAAGCACCCTGGAGCGCATGGGGGCAGACCTACCAAGGGAACCCCCCGGCCCCCAAAATCAGGAGTGCTGAGGCGGAGGCTCCAAGTCTCCACATGAGTCTGTTTATCTATCTGTCTATCTATCTATCAATCACCTATTTATCCATCCATCCATCCATCATCTACCTTTTTATCTCTCCACCCATCCATGTATTAATCAATCCACCCATTCATCCATCATCTACTGATTTATCTATCCTTCTATCATCTATCTATCCATCCATCCCTCATCCATCTTTTTATCCATCCATCCATCCATCCATGTATTTATCAATCTATCCACCCACCCATCCAACATCTGTTTTATCTATCTATCCTTCTACCATCTATCCATCCATCATCTATCTATCATCTATCCATCCATGCATCATCTATCTATCTATCCATCCATCTATCTATCTATCATCTATCCATCCATGCATCATCTATCTATCTATCCATCCATCTATCTATCTATCATCTATCCATCCATCATCTATCTATCATCTATCCATCCATGCATCATCTATCTTTTTATCTCTCCATCCATCCATGTATTTATCAATCTATCCACCCATCCATCCAACATCTACCAATTTATCTATCTACCCTTCTATCATCTATCCATCCATCCATCCATGTATTTATCAATCTATCCACCCATCCAACATCTGCTGTTTTATCTATCTATCCTTCTACCATCTATCTATCCATCCATCCCTCATTTATCTTTTTATCCATCCATCCATCCATCCATCCATCATCATCTATGTATTTTTTGGGGTATGGGACGACACCCCAACCAACCGAGCCACCCGACCAGGGCTCGATGCCCATGTTGAAATACAGAACACATCCCGGTCAGCCACCACGAAACTTTCAGCCTTTTTTTTTTTCAATTTCCACGTATCCAGACTCTTCCTCATGACTGCATGAAACACAGCCGTTAGGTAAAGTACGAGACGATAAATGGCAGATTATGTCCTCGCCATTTTCCTGGGGTCTCAGCCATCGCGGCCTGATTGTGAAAACCAATCAATAAACCAATGAATCAGTCGGGTGGGCATCGTCCCTTAAAGCAAAAGGTTGCGGGTTCGATTCCTAGTCAGGGCACATGGCTGGGTGGGTGGGGGGCGGTCCAGTGATGGTAGGGGTGCGTAAGGCAGGCAACTGGTCAATGTTTCAGCCACCAACAGAAACCTCCCTGTCTTCCTCCCTTCCCCTCTCTGTGAAAATCAATAAATACAGTCTAACAACAGAAAATAAAGTGAGTGGACACAGACGCGCCTTCCTCTGGTCATCCCCCGCTGGCCACCCACCTGATCGGAAAGCGTGTCTCCCGGTCAGGAAGGCGGCGCGGCTCGGCGTGCAGAGCGGGGCGGCCGCCAGGTGCTGGGTGAGCCGCACCCCTTCCTCGGCCAGCCGGTCGATGTGGGGCGTCCTGAGCAAACCAGAGCCCCGCGTCACCGTCACCGTCGGGGAGGGGCGGGGCTCCCCGTTGGAAAGCATTGGGACGGGACCCTTCCTCGGAAACGGGGTCTTTGCTGATGGGATTGAGGGGAGGGTCTGAGAGGAGGTGGTCCTGGCTCAGGGTGGCCCTGCGTCCAGTGACAGCGTCCTGAGAAGGGACAGAGGAGGAGACGCAGACCCGGAGGAGAAGCCGCGTGGAGACGGAGGCAGAGACGGGAGGGACGCGGCCACCAGCCCAGGGACGCCTGGAGCCCCAGGAGCTGGAAGAGATGGGAGGGACCCTCCCTGTAGTCTGTGGAGGAAGGGGGCCCTGGGACACCTGGACCTCAGACGCCTGGTCTCCAGGACAGTGGACGAATTCTTGTGGTTGTAATGCACCCCTGCGCGGCCGGTGGCTAAGGCAGCCAGAGGGAGCATGCACCCACCCACCGCTGCCCCGTAGTGTTGGAAAGGGGTAGTATACTTCCCTTTGGAAAAATTAATTCTTTCAGCGTCGGGATCTGATGCGCTCAGGAATTTCCCACTCTCCGCAGGCGGATTTTAAAAGCGTCATCGGCCAGACGCGCACCCACTGACCCCCCACCCCCACCACCCCACCAAGACCACCAGCGCGGTGTACCTCAGTGTGCGGTTCCCATAGCAACCAAGGTCCCCGATGCCGAGGTCGTCCGCCATGATCAGCAGAATGTTGGGTTTCAAGGCATTGGCGGTTTTGCACCCGCAAGGCCTCAGGAGCAGGCACGCAGTGAGCAGAGCCGCCGGCCAGCAGGCCCTGCACAGACACGCAAACGGCCGGCGTGAACGTCTCCGCCTCGGAAGGAGAGGTCACCCTTTCAAAAACCGGCTCGCTGGGCAGCCGAGTGCTTTTCCACTAACTTAGGCTCTAACGAGGGATTGCGTGTCCCGTGGGTTTCCTTTTGTCGCCATCGCTTGCAGAAGGGCATGCACCGCAGGGAACTCTTAAGAGGCCCGCCGTGCCAAACTTAGGTTTGTGTTTGAATCCAGACCGCTCCTTCCCGCCACCGTGCGTAACTGCGCCTCAGTAAAGGGCGGGTTGGGAGGGTGAGCGCACGCCTCCAGGGCCGGCGCCTCCCTGTGTCCGTGCGGAGAGGCCCCCGGTGTCCCCAGAGTTCCGGGTGCGCCATGATGCAGGCGGCCCGGGAGCGTCGTGGCGGAGGGACACTGGCATATTAAAACGATACATGGGAGATTAAAAGCACCCCACGCAAGACCGGGAGATACAGCACGGCCGTTCGGACTGCATGGTTACCGCGCGGCTTTGAAACGCGCGTGACCGCGCGCTCCCCGAGCGCGCCGGCGACCCTGCGTCATAGGACCTGGCGCGCACCGGGCGGGTCCCGGGCTCTCCCTGCCTTCTAACGCGGAGGGACTTGGAGACGGTGTGGCCGGGCTCGTGATTCCCGGGTCTGGGCCGTAAGCTCCCGCGTGTCCTGAGGCCCCGAGCACCTGGGATCCTCCGGTGCTGCCCGAACTCCACGGTGGCGCCGCGGTGCGACAGCCATTCGCAGACTCGGGGGAGAGACGGCCAAGCTCTCCGGAGGGACCCGGACAGGGGCGGGCCCGGGGCGGGCCCGGGGCGGGACGAGGCGTGGCCAGACAGTTGGGTGTCTTGGGGAGTCTCGTGGGCTGCGGGTAGGGGGACCGCGTGCGTCTCCATGTTACGGGGCGGGGCGGGGGGCGGGGAACGGAGGTTGAACCGCGCTCCGGCGGCGGCGCTAGGAGGGGGCAGCCAGGAGGGGGCCGCCAGGGCGTGTCTTAGAGAGTGGGGGAGGGCCGATCCCCGCCTTTCCCTTTCTCCACTTTGCCTGTTCTTCGCCTAATCCCGTGGGGCGGGGCTTTGTCGCCGCCCCACGTTTTTTTTTTTTTTTGTGCCGGGTCCGGGTCAAAACAGGCCTCTAGTGGTGTCTTGATGACTTTTAGGCACAAACACAGCTGCTTTTCCCGAGAACCCACGCTCACCATGGACGCGCCCTCCACCCCGCGCCCCCAGCCCCAGCCCCCCAGGGGGGGCTGCGTCCCGGGGCCCCGCGCACCTGGCGGCGGCTGTGGCACGTCCCCTCTGCATCATCCGTCCCGTGGCGGAGCCGGAGCCGGAGCGAGCCGCCCCGGACTTTGCCCGGAGCCCTCTGCGCCCTAGTCCCGCCCCCGGAGCTGTAAAATCTGAGGGGGGGGGGTGTGACTCCTGCTTCCCTAATCTGCTTAATCTCCTCTGGGGCCTCCCCGTAACTAATCTTCGAAAAACAGGTTTTCCGGGGTCCTGCCGGTTCCACGGGTCACCCCGGGGGGGGGGGGACTGGGACAAAGGAGGCGCTGAACACTCCAGGCTGGGCTTGCGCGTGGGGACGACCCACCGCCCCCTTCTCTCCATCTGAGGCAGGGTATTAGAAGTTTCCCGGAGTAACCAAGCACCCAGGATGCAAAATCATTTTCCCCTGGTCCTGGCCACCAGATTTGTCCTGTGTGACCAAGGGGAGGGTGTGTGTGTGTGTGTGTGTGCGCGCGCGCGCTCGCTGTCATCTGGCCCAGTTGGACCGTCGTCACCCACGGGGGTCTGCCCGGGGCCCTAATTCAGGTCCTGGGCCCCTAGGAGCTCCACCCACCGCAGGAGTGAGGGGTTTACCTCTCCCACTCAGTTGTGCATTCGAGTATCGCTGTTTCCCCGAAAGCGGGGGGCGGTGCGGGGCGGGGCACTCCGCCGCCCTCAGGACCCGGGGAGGGTTTATGGGAAGCCCCCGTGTCTGGAGTGCGCCCTAAATCCGCGGCGCGCTGGAATGTCCGGCACGTCGCGGCCACAGGTTCTGGTGGGAGGACAGATCTTTGCGTCTGGGCCGGCAGGCAGACCGAGTTCGCCGAGAGGGTTATTGGGGTGACGGTGCAGCTGGGTTCACTCTCCGGCATTCTTTATGGCCTCTCTGTGCGCTGTTACCGGCCGCCCCCATCCTTGTGGGGACTTCCCCGCTGGGGTTTCTTTTTTTTTTTTTCCGGCCGATACCAGGCAGACGGACAAAAGACTGAGACCCCGAACGAGGGTGCGGGAGGCCGGGGAGTCCCATGCAGCTGGGAAGGGAGGTTGGCAGGGACCGAGTCCGCTTGGACCTACTGGTGAAATTCTACATTGGAAGGGGTCAGGGTTCTCCTAAACTGTGCACAGAGGCAGCTTGGGGACGCTTGGGGTTATCGCGAGGGTTGAGGAGTGGCGAGCAGAGAGGGGGGTGGTGGCGGGAGCTGGAACCCCCCGAAGTCCTGTTTGGGGGGGTGGGGTTGTGTGGAGGGGGGAGGAAGGATGATTTGGATCCTGTGGGTCTGGATTCACTAGGTTAAAAGGGGATAGGGACGCCAGGGGTGGAGATGGCTCTGGACAGGGGCAGGGGCAGGGCAGGGCTGGCGGTGGACAGGCCAGAGGTGGCCAGAAGGGCTGGCTCCGTGCCCGGTGATACCTAGGGGTGGGCACGGGGCGGGGGGCGCCAGGCTGCTTGCCGGACGTCAGGTCTGTCTTTACGCCCCAAAGAGGAATCCACTCTGGGTAGAATGAGCCAGAGGCCCAGGTGGTGGGGGCGCTCGTGGCTAATTCTCGCTGAGCGTCTTGTTTCCTGCGGGCTGGGGTTGGTCTGTCCGTCCGCGGGGGTTGGGGGGTGTGAGGGGAGGGTGCCTGAGGGTGGGGCACCTCCTCCCAGCCTGGGTTTGAAGAGCTACGCGGTGTCACCGCAATGCACACGCCAGCAGAGCATGCGTTAGGGGCCGCTCGGTGTTCCCCAGATTGACACGGAGGAGTCTCAGCCCCGGGACCTTAGAACGGGGCTGGATTTGGAGACGGGCCTTTATAGGGGTGATTTAGGTGAAATGGGGTCACCAGGGTGGCCCTGGTCCCACAGGACTGGGGTTGGTATAAGAAGAGGAGCTGGGGACACGGACACGCCCAGAGGGATGCCCGTGGGAGGACACGCCCAGGAGAGAGAGAGAGAGGCCTCAGGGGGAGCCAGCCCTGCCCTCCCCTGGGTCCTGGCCTCTAGACTCCAGGACGGGGAGGGAGAAGAGTCTGTGGTATAAGGCGCCCCAGTCTCGGGTCCTGTGTTCCACGGCCCACACTGACCGATGTAGGTTGGGATGCGCGTGGTGGGTGTGTGTGAGTGCAGCGAGAGGTGGCTGGGTGGCGGGACATCTGGACTAGAACCCCTGCACCCCTCTCCTCTGGGCGCTGTCCTGCGCTGGGTGTGTTCACTGCAAAGCCAGCGCGAGGCGCCGTGCAGTGACCTCCTGACGCACACGCAGACGCAAGACCCACCTGGAGTACCCGGCACACTTTCTGAACTCTGGGCTTCCCTGGCTCACTGGGGCTGCCTGCTCACCCAAGGGACCTCCGCCCAGAAGGAGTTCCAGCCGCAAGACCACGCTCTTTAAAGCGGCCCCTGGTCACCCCGGGGCGTCTGCACAGCCGTAGGACAAAGGCACGGGCTGGTGTGGGACTTGGGCTCTCCCTGGGCATGGGACAGGCTTTCCGGGGGGGGGGGGCCGGGGTCCTTTGTCCAGCAACTCTGCAGCAAGAGGGACTTCACCAGTCACTGCCTGTTGTCCGGGTGGACAGCTCTCCAGAGTGCCTTTTATTTAGAATTTGGTCTCTGGTCTCTTTCTTCTTCACGTTGGCCCTCCTGTTCAGCCCCGTAGAAAACACGGGACTGAACCCCCCACCCCCCGGGGCGGGGGCATTTTGCTCTGTCCCCGGGGGAGGAATCGCGACGCAGGAACTCAGAGGTCCCGGTCGGGCGGCGTCGGGCGGTCCCCGCCCCCTTCCCGGTCACACCAGCACAGCGGGAACGGCCCGCCGCAGCAGGGCTGCAGCCACGCGCTCCAGCGGTTGCCGGACCCGTCCAGCTGCAGGGCCACGGGGCTGAGCGTCCGGCGGTGGTCCTCCACGGCCCGAGCCACTCGCTCCAGCACCTCATGGAACGCGGGCTCTGTGTCCGGCGTGAGGGCGTGGGCCTCCGACGGGTCTCTCGAGAGGTCAAACAGCAGGGGCGGGTGGTGGTGGGCCACCCCTTCCCCGGAGCACGGGCACGCCAGTCTGCCGTAGCAGGCTCCCGCGCCTTTGGGGTGGAAGATGGGAGTCACGTAGTGCACCTTCCAGACGGCTCCACCTGCACAGAGACCAGAACGGCCGAGGGTGTTGTAGCAAAAGGGGGGGCACGGGGCTGGACCGCAGCATCCCACACAGTGGCCAGATGGAGACTGGCTGGGGGACACACGGGGTCCAGCCACGGCGCAGTGGAATATTACGCAGCCATGAACAGGAGCGAGGCGCTGTCTCAGGCTGCGGCGTGGAGGCAGGGCGTGTGAGCAAGCGTGTGAGCGCGTATACAAAAATCCCCTGGTTAACGGGTCCGCCCCGGGTCCCGGACCGCCTTCCCAGAAGGCGCTGCTGGAAAGAGGAGCGGGCGCAGAAGCGGGCGCAGAAGCGGGCGGTGGAGGACAGGAGGCGAGACGCCGCCTACTCACGGTCGCGTTGGTGCCAGCGCGCGGCGTGCACGAAGGCCTCGCAGTAGTGCACCAGGAACTCGTGCTCCGAGTGCGGGGCGGTGCCCAGCAGGAGCGGCAGCAGGTCCTGGCCGTCGATCACCCTGCGGGAGGCCCGACGGGCACTCAGGGACCCAGCGGCCTCATGGGGGGGGGGGGGCGGAGCCCTGCGCCTGTCCCTTCCCACGGAGGCGGCCCCTCGCTGCAGGATGGAACCCCTGCCTCTGTGTTTCGTGACTGGAGCAATGACCCCCTCTGTGCTACGTGTTTACTCAACATAATCTGCTCGCCCTGGCTGGCGTGGCTCCGTGGATGGAGCTCAAACTGCGAAGGGGACACTGACCAGAGAAAGGGAGAAGCTTGGCCTCTCTCTCCAGCCACTGACGTCACACGATACCTGACCCCCCTGCCCACACAGGCCACACCTGTGCACACCGATATCGTGTCCAGGAGAACGTGAATGGGTTTCCTCGGGCGGCTGCCTACCTGTCCCGGGGCACCTCGCCGCCCCCCAGCCGGACCACGGTGGGGAAGACATCCATGAGGCTCGTGGGCTCGGAGACGACGCGGCCGGCGGGCAGCACCCCGGGCCAGCGGAAAATGCCGGGCACCCGGATCCCACCTTCCCAGCCCGCCATGCCTTTGCCGCCTGTGGTCCCAGAGGGAGAGAAAAGAGGGTCGTTGCGATCAGACGTGGCTGCTTCCTCCACACGATGGAACTGTTCGGCTGGTCTTGAAACGAACGCTCTCCCTGAGTGTCTGTCCCTGTGTCCCTCTGTCTGGCGAAATGCCTCCCCGGTAGACGTTAGATTGTACAGGTCTTCTATTCTGCCCGCCGATCCGTGTCAGCCACGAAAACGGACGGCGAGCAATCCCCCATCCAATAATGCTGTCTTTCTAATCAATCTGTAGATTCCATATGCCAGTGGAATCCGGTCCACATTCCCTGAATGCGTGACCTGGATACGAAACTCAAACCTGAGTCTATTCGCAGGTGGACGGACACACCCACACGGTGGTCTAGTTGTACAACGGAATATTACATGGCCATGAAAAAGGAAAAACCCTGAAATGCACGACAACATAGGGGTGGACCTAGGAAACATGCTGAGTAAAAAGTATCAGCTGCAAGCCCTGGCTGGCGTAGCTCAGTGGATGGAGCGCGGGCTGGGAACCAATGTGTCACAGGTTCGATTCCCAGTCAGGGCACATGCCTGGGTTGCAGGCCATGGCCCCCAGCAACCGCACATGGATGTTTCTCTCTCTCTCTCTATCTCTATCTGCCTCCCTTCCCTCCCTAAACATAAAAATAAATAAATAAAATGAAAAAAAAATTACTGACTTCCTACCAAAAAATTAAAAAAAAAAAAGTATCAGCTGCAAAGGACAATCTACTGAATCGTTTCACGTCCGTAAAATGATTAGAATGGGAACGCAGAGAGAGACAGGAATCAGTGAGTAGCTGGCAGAGCGGGGCCCCAGGGGAAAGGGGGGGCAATGGCACACCTGAGGGCACCTGAGTGTCTTTCTCAGGCGGTGACAAGACTCAGTCACGGAGGAGTGGTGGCGGCTGTCCAGGTCTGAGCATGGACTGAAACCCAGTGAACAGCCCAAAGAAAACAAATTGAATCTGAACAGGGCAGGGTGTCGCTTCCGCCCACAAAGACAAAGATGAAAAGTTTCTAGGAGTATTCGTTGTGTCTCTTTAAGGTACCCGGCCCCACCGCCGCGGGAAGGGGTGGGGATGACAGCGGGGACCCCAGACGGGGATCGGGGGTGGGGGCGCCCGCCAGCCTCACCTTTATAGACGCCGTTCCAGCCCCCGTACTGGTGGCCTCCCAGCTGAGCCTCCAACGACCCCCCGTGGTCCGAGGCAAAATACACCAGCGTGTTGTTGGCCAGACCTCGTGTCTCCAAGGTGTCCAGGATCTGCCCTGCAAAGGGTTGGCGCGTTGCAGCCGGGGGACACGGAAGACCGTCTCACACCCGATTGTTCTGCCTTTCTGCACCTCCCCCCAATGAGCCTTCCGCGGTGAAGCATCATGGGAGTGAGCCGTGGTCCAGCCGTGCTATCCTGAGCATCCTGGACTTCAGGTCGACACCTCTCTCTACAGTTCCCATTCCGAGTCTAGAAACTTCTAGGCACGCCACACGCACACAGGCCCCCGAGGACAGACAGCGTCCTGACTGAAAGTTGAGGCAAAAGAAGATGCCTTCCGTGGCTGGCGTAGCTCAGTGGACTGAGCGTGGGCTGCGAACCAAAGCATCGCAGGTTCGATTCTCAGTCAGGGCACGTGCCTGGGTTGCAGGCCACAGCCCCCAGCAACCGCACATGGATGTTTCTCTCTCTCTCTCTATCTCCCTCCCTTTTCTCTCTAAAATAGTAAATAAATAATATCTTCAAAAAAGAAAAGATGTCTTCACCCCCACGTTCATTGCCGCCTTGCTCACGATACCCGAGCCATCGGGTGACCTAAGTGCCCGTCGGTGGATGACGGGGTGCAGAGGGTGAGCTGCACCCGCACCTCGGACTAGCACTGAGCCAGGAGAAGGAAGACAAGCCGGCCGGATTCGACAGCACGGAGGGAGCTCCGGGGCATTACGAGGAGACGAGTGACACGGAGAACCACAGATGCTGTGATTTGTGATGCCGTAGACCCGTCCCCGTCCACGAGATCGCCACAGAATGCCCGCGTCCCCTGTCTGCCCCCTTCCTGAGCCTCCTCCTGCCCTCATCCTGGGTCTCCCCCCACCCCCGGGCCGCGGGACGAGGGGGCTGGGCGTTGTCCCCGGAAGGAGGCACTCACCCACCATCCAGTCCATCTCCTGCACGTTGTCGCCGTACAGCCCGTGCACGCTGCTCCCGAGGAAGGCCTCCGTGGTGACGAGGGGGATGTGGGCATGTAGGAAGGACACGAACAGCAGGAAAGGCCTTTGCTTGTTTCTGCAAATAAGCACGACACGACCAGATCTCTTTCTTTTCCTTCCTTCCTTCCTTCCTTCCTTCCTTCCTTCCTTCCTTCCTTCCTTCCTTCCTTCCTTCCTTCCTTCCCTCCTTCCTTCCTTCCTTCCTTCCTTCCCTCCTTCCTTCCTTCCTTCCTCTCTCTCTCTCTCTTTGTTTCTTTCTCTTTCTTTCTCTCTCTCTTCCTCCCTCCCTTCCTTCCCTCCCTCCCTCCCTCCCTCCCTTCCTTTCTCTCTCTCTTTCTTTCTTTCTTTCTTTCTTTCTTTCTTTCTTTCTTTCTTTCTCTCTGTCTGTCTCTCTGTCTGTCTCTCTTTCTTTCTTTCTTTTTGGAGAAAACTGAGGTTGACATCCTCGCACTGTGAAAGGGCCCATGCAAGGATGACGTCCTGACTCATGTATTTGTCTTTGCGACGCGGCCCACCCACCAGGCGGGAGACCGTTCTGGTGTCGGAGTGTCTTTCACGGGGGGGCGGGGGGGGGGCGCTTCTCCCCGTCACAGGCGGCGGAAACAGCCACACTGGGTTTATGCATCTCCGATATGATGGTTATTTTTTTTAAACATTTTTAGTTTTTTTAGATTTTATTTATTTATTTTTAGAGAGGGAAGGGAGGGAGGGAGAAGGAGAGAGAGAGAGAGAAACATCCATGTGCGGTTGCTGGGGGTCATGGCCGGCAACCCAGGCATGTGCCATGACTGGGAATCGAACCTGCGACGCTTTGGTTTGCAGCCTCCCGAGCTCCATCCACGGAGCTACGCCAGCCAGGGCTTGGTGGTTATTTTTTTAACGCAACAGCCTCCTCGCAATGGAAAGGAAGAGCATCCGTTGTGGCTCTGTGACGTGCGTGTTTCCGCCTCGGACCCGAGCTCGCAGGGTCAGAGCTGTTGCACACTCGGCCAAGTGCAGGGCGTGAGATCATTTTGAAAGAGCACGCGTTCAAAATAGTACGTCATGGCCCTGGCTGGTGCGGCTCAGTGGACGGAGCGCCGGCCTGCGAA
Organism: Phyllostomus discolor; assembly: GCF_004126475.2. Classification (NCBI taxonomy): domain Eukaryota; kingdom Metazoa; phylum Chordata; class Mammalia; order Chiroptera; family Phyllostomidae; genus Phyllostomus; species Phyllostomus discolor. The sequence continues at coordinate 1,111,381 of NC_050199.1, forward strand.
TCAAAGACTCACCGGTTCGATTCCCAGTCAGGGCACATGTCGGGCTTTCCACCCAGCTCCCCAGGAGGGGGCGCTCGAGAGGCAACCACACATGGATGCTTCTCTCCCTCTCTTTCTTCCTCCCTTCCCCTCTCTCTATAAGTGAATAGAAAAAATCTTTTAAAAAATAATCGGTTGTGCATCTCTACTCGATTCTCCCTTTTGTAGGCAGATTTTCCTTTTTCCTTCCCCCTGTCTGAATTTTGTGATCTCACCTGCGTCTCTCCCGGACTTTCAGTCTCGTTCCGTAGAATTTAGCAGGAATTCTGCAAGTGTGGACGCCAAGGTCCAGACCTCGGCCTGAACCGGGGCACGGTAGCCTCCCCTGTCTGAATTCGCAAGCTGACGCCCAGCTTCGCGCCTTACACAACGGGAGGCGCTTCCACCGAGACCTCTCAGAAGAGAAGGTTCCGGAACGTGATCCCAACCTCACGGCTCCCAGTTGCTTCCCCTTTATGGGCACGCCCTGGGGGAGTATAGGACGGCCTGCCTGTGTGGCGGGATTCGTCCTCAGGTCCCTGTGGCTTTGGCACCCTTCCTGCGTCACGGAGGCTGAAGTCTCCTCGGAAGTGAGCCTCAGACCCCCTTTCGTCTCGGTGATGGACTTGGAACGGATTTGCAACTTTCTTTTCTTTTTTTTTTTAAGAAGATTTTATTTATTTATTTATTTGTTTGTTTGTTTATTTATTATAATAATAATAATAATTATTATTATTTTTTAGAGAGGGAAGGAAGAGAGACACAGAGAGAAACATCCATGTGCGGTTGCTGGGGGCCATGGCCGGCAACCCAGGCATGTGCCCTGACTGGGAATGGAACCTGCGACACTTTTGGTTCGCAGCCCGCGCGCTCAGTCCACGGAGCTACGCCAGCCAGGGCCTTGGATTTGGAATTTTCTGCCGAGAGCGGTGAAGTGACGCATCCTGCTACGTGCGTTCAACGCGGCCCCTGGGGATTAGGGGCCAGCGGAATGGGGGTTCTTTCCTGAGTGGAAGGGGACAGCACTTGCGTCAACGGGGCCGTGCCGCTGTTTGCAAGGACGCCGCGAAGCTCAGCCGGAGGCCGCGCCCCCCACGGCTCGCACGCGAGCCAGGACGCCTTCCCGGACCCCCACACCCTCTCGCCGCCGCCGCCGGCTGCGCGCCCAGGGCAGAGGAAGACCTCGGGACGCGCGTTTCCGTCCCGCCGAGACCAAGCGGACCCTCTGGCGCGCGCGCGCGCTCACCTGTCCACAAAGGACGAGGCCTCCCGGAGGAAGAGAGCCGCCGACGTCCCGAAGTGCATGGGCTGCTCGGTGATGCCGTGGTTCCTCATCAGGAAGCAGTCGGCCAGCACGATCAGCGGCCCGAGGAAATAGGAGAGCGCGAAGCACAAGAGCGCAGCCACGGCGGCGCCCAGCGCCAGCGCCCAGGACACCGGGAGGAGGCCAGCGCCCTTCCCCGCGGCGAGCGCCAGGGCCACGAGGGCCATGGCCAGCGCGTAGTGGTTCAGCTGGCGCTGCAGCCGGACGCGCTTCTCCGACAGCGCCCACTGCGCGCAGTCCCCCGCCAAGGTGAACGGCATGCCGTAGTAGTGGTCGAAGCCGTGGCTGAGCGGGTGGTGGCAGTGGTCGCTTGAGGACTCACAGTTGACGCCCAGGTGCCATTTCCCTGAAGGGCAGAGGGGATTGTTGGGGCGCCCCTTGGGAGGCACGTGGGGGTGCCCGTCGCCCTTCATTCTATTTCATTGCATTGCACAACATGGTCTGTTGGCCTATCAAGACATAAGAACGGGCCCTGGCTGGTGTGGCTCAGTGGATGGAGCGCGGGCTGCGAACCAAAGGGTCGCCGGTTCAATTCCCAGCCACGGCACAGGCCTGGGTGGCGGGCCAGGGTCCCCAGCAGGGGGGGCGCTCCAGAGGCCCCCGTACCCTCGATGTTTCTCTCCTTCGCTTTCTCCCTCCTTTCCCCTCTCTCGAAAAGTAAATAAATAAGATCCTGAAAGGAGAGGTCAGGATGCTATTCATGGCAGCAGAGAAAGAGGAAGGAAGCCGTCACATTTCTCGTGGTCAGAAAAGAAAGCAAACAGCATTATGTCAGGAGTCGGAAAATGGGGAACATGAGAAGAACCGCCGATGTTTGGGAGGACGGTGAGTCAGCTCATTGGCACGCCCAGTCGGGCTGCTGTTTTCTTTCTTTTTTTTTTCCCCCCGGGGCTGCTATGGTCTCCCCATCCCCCTCCACACCCAGCACCCTGAGCCATCACCTCAACGGGGCCCGCACAGAACCTTCTGTCCACCGCGAAAGGCCCCCTCCCTCCCTTCCAAGCCCTCGGCGTGAATATCCCCTCCGTGTAACAAAAGTCGGGTCGTTGGCGCCGGCCGCGGAACCTACCTATGAGTCCCGTGGCGTAGCCTTGCTCTTGCAGTATCTTCGCGAAGGTGGTCTCGTTGGTGGGGAGGCCCCCCCGGGCCCCGGTCCACTGCACGACGCGGTTGCCGTGGCTGGACACCATACCTTTCGGAGGTGGTCAGGGAGAGGTCACCGGCAAGCGTCGGTTATGATCCGTGTCATGTTCATTTTTACTCTGAAAAACCCATGGTCTCCATCCCCACCACAGGGGACGCTCCATCTTAGATGAGTTTCAGGTGTAGCGTGCAATAGGTATGCGTTAGTTACGTGCCACTGACCGAGGGGTCCCCCTGGCGTTCCCAGGACCCACCTGGCACCGCACACAGGACAACAGGGTGGACTCGGTTCCCTGGAATTTATGCCCCCACGACGGCCCCTTCTCCATCCCTTCCCCCTTGGCACCCAGCCCTCCCCGCGCCCCTGCCCTCAGGCGTCCACCAGTCTGTCTCTTGTGTGTGCCTGTGGATGTTGCTCTTTCGGTCCCACCGGTGAAGCGGAATTACATGGGATTTGCCTTTCTCTGTTCGCTGGGTGAGATTAGTACCTTCTAAGTCCATCTATGCCGTCCCAATGGGTAAGGCTGCATCGTCTCTTTGGCTGGAATCTATCCTGATGCCTGTATGGGCCCCACCTTCTTTATCCAGTCATTTCTGGGTGGGCAGTTTTTCATCCTGACTGCTAGGTGTTTTTTTTTTTTTTTTTTTTAAATCATTGTTCATAGTTTGTTTTTTTTTTAATATGAAAACAGGTAAATGGCTATTTTTTTAGATTTTATTTATTCCTAGAGAGGGAAGGGAGGGAGAAAGAGAGAGAGAGAAACATCCATGTGCGGTTGCTGGAGGCTGTGGCTTACAACCCAGGCATGTGCCCTGACTGGGAATCGAACCTGCAATGCTTTGGTTCTCAGCCCACGCTCAATCCACTGAGCTACGCCAGCCAGGGCTTATGACTGCGATTTTGACATTGAGAATATTTGGTGAAAATCTCCACGAGTCCAAACTAGATTGGCAATGGACTTCTGCCATGCCGGACCGTATTTTCTGCGGCAAATAAAACCACCGATGAATTGAAAAAAGTTGGTGAGAACACTTATTTATTTATTTATTTTTTTTGGTATGGGAAGGTTATCTATCAAAAGACAATGAAATCAAAAAGAGAGACTTAAAAAATGGTGTTACGATTTCATCCCCGTCTTGATACGGTCTAGTGGCTTCCAAACGTGGCTGCACGTTGGAATCGTTTGGGGATCTCCAAGGACTCTCACGCCTGGGTGTGGATTTTATCGAGCCGTTGACCTGGCGTGGAATTGGTGATTTGGAGTGACGGGAAGATCCCCTCCAAGTGATTCTAAAGTATTGACAAGGTCGTCCGTGCTCAAAGGGCCGGGGAAAAATTTAAACCCTAGAAGTACCTTTCCCAACGTGTAGAGTGGGATGAGGTTCACCTTTCAGCGTTTGTAAAGGAAGTCTCCCTGGGAGACAGCCGCACCCACGGGTGTCGCCCACTGGTGTTGCATTATGCCTACACATGCTTTCACCCTACGACAGAGTGGAGCCCTCACAGCCCTGGAAACCAAAAGTGTTGACCATCTAGCCCTTCACAGAAGAGGTTCGTCACCTCCTTCCCTACTGGGTCCCCGACAGCACAGGAATGGGCCAGTCCCTGCCCCTGTCCCTGGTTAGCTGTGGAGCTCTATCAGTGAGCCACTTCGCTACCATGAGGCCCCGGCTGCTGTGGCTCAGTGGACTGAGCGTGGGCCTGCGAACCAAAGGGTCGCCGGTTCGATTCCCAGTCAGGGCATGTGCCTGGGTTGCGGGCCAGGTGCCCAGGAGGGGGCGCACAAGAGGCAACCACACGTGGATGTTTCTCTCCCTCTCTTTCCCCTGCCCTTTCCGTCTCTCTAAGAATAAATAAATAAAATCTTAACAAAAATATCATGATACAAATAGGGGACATTTGCCCTGGCCAGGTGGCTCGGTAAGCTACAGCAGCATCTTGATACGAGAAGGTTGTGGGTTTGGGCTCGAACAAGAATCAACCCATGGCCTCGGCCAGGGGCGGGGGCTCAGCGGATTGGAGCGTCACCCCCACATGCCAAAAAAGTCACCGATTTGATCCCTGGTCAGGGCACATACCTGGGCTGTGGGTTCGATCCCCAGTTGGGGTGTGTGGGAAACACAACCGGTGGATGTTTCTTTCTCACACAGATGCTTCTCTCTGCTTCTCTCTCTCTCTCTGTCTGTGTCTCTGCCCCCCCACCTCTCCCTCTCTCCCTCTCTCTCTCCCTCTCTCTCTCTCTCCCCTTCCCCTCTCTCTGAAATCAGCAAGATACATCTTTCCGTGACGATTCCAGCAAACACGGGGGCCAGGACCGCTCTGTGCCCCCCGTCCCGGAGGGCCCGCGCTTCAACGAGGGAACCACAGGAACCACCGGCGGCCTGGGCGTGGGAGTGGACGCCACGAGAGGGGACCCACCTGATCGGATAGGGTGCCTGGGCGTGGGAGTGGACGCCACGAGAGGGGACCCACCTGATCGGATAGGGTACCTGCCCGTGAGGAAGGCGGCCCGGCTCGGGGTGCAAAGGGACGCAGCGGACACATGCTGGGTGAGCTGCACGCCTTCCCTCGCCAGGCGGTCGATGTGGGGAGTCCTGCGGAGAAAAAACACACACGAGTCCTTTTATTCTTCAACCGACGATAACACAGCTTTTCTAATCAACGCCTGCCTGCCGGTCATGGCTCGGTTCCCCCAGGGGCTCCTGGGGATGCCCAGAGGCCACGGCGAGAGCCCTCTCTGTCTTCTGCAGCGTGGGAGACACCCATCCAGTCGCCCTGGCTGGCTGGGAGGTTCCGCGGGTGGCACACCGTCCCCTAGACCGCAAGGACACTTTGGGTGTCACTGGCGGCCAGAGCGAGCCCCTGGGTGGTGAGGGTTTGGTCCCCTGGTGTGCGGGAGGCAACCAGCCGATGTGGCTCTCGCATGGATGTTTCTCCCCCTGCCATCCCCTCTCTCAGCAGGCCCTTGAGTGAGCATTAAAAAAGATGATACAAGCCCTGGCTGGCGTGGCTCTGTGGATGGAGCCCGGGCTGCGAACCAAAGCGTCGCAGGTTCGATTCCCAGTCAGGGCACATGCCTGGGTTGCAGGCCACGGCCCCCAGCAACCGCACATGGATGTTTCTCTCTCTCTCTCTCTCCCCCTCCCTCCCTTCCCTCCCTAAAAATAAATAAAGAAAATCTTCATAAAAAAGCAAACAAACAACTGGGCGTTCCCATCCCCCAGGCGCAGGCGGAGAGGCCCCGCCCCGCCCGCTGCCGCGCACTGTGCCGCCCGCTTGCCTGATCGTGTCGTTGCCGTAGCAGCCGATGTCCCCGATGCCAAGGTCGTCCGCCAGGAAGAGCAGGATGTTGGGGCGGGAGCCGGAGACGTCCCTCCCAGCGGCGGCGGCGGCGGCGACGACGGACAGCCCGCAGCCCAGGAGGCCGAGGCGCACGGCCAGCCAGCTCCTGCAAAGCAAGCGGCGGAAGCCGTGCCCGACGCCGCTTTCGGCCTCGTCCGCGGGGCTTGTGCGGGCGGGGGTGTCTCTGGTTTAGGGGACCCTGTCTCGCCACCCCGTGGCCGCAGGACTGGAATACATCCCTGTCTCTCTCTCTTTTTCAGGTGTAAACAGCAGATCCTCTTATGTTTGTGACCCGCCGTTTGCCCACACACACTGAGACAACGGACCTCCAATGCCACCAGGGTCATGCAATGAAGGTGGCCGATAGGCCCCTTGGAGAACGCAGGCCCCCAGCCAGCCACCCGCCCCCCCCCCCCCCTCCGCCGTCCCCCCGGGGAGAGGAGAGAGTGCGCGCGTCACAGGAGGGCCTGAGACTGGCGGGGCCGCACCCTGCCCCCCCACCCTGCAGGAGCCCCCCCTCCCCCGCCCCCGGAGACCCGCGTGCCAGCTGGGATGGGAGAGGCGGGGATACCGAGCCCCTTCTGACCCCGCCCTGGACACCCCCAGGTACCGGGCCCCAGGGGCGCCCCCACAGATGGCGAGCCTCACGCTGCGTTTGGAGACCTGCGGTCGGCGGCCTCCGGAGGCAGGCCCGTGGTGCCGGGCGCACTCGGAGACAGCCCCCGCCCCCGGACGGCGCGTGGACGCCGCGGTGGGAGATTCCCCGCGGCACAGGGTCCCCCCGCCGCCTTACCAAGCACGTCCCAGGGGTGCCATGTCCTCTCCCGATTTCTAGTTCCTGTGAAGGAAAGAGAGAGAGAGAGAGAGAGAGGTCGTCCGAGGCCGCCGGAGGGGAGCTCATCCAATAAATGGAAAAGAGGAAGCCCACCCTGGAATGGGGGCTTTGGGCCCTTCCTGCCGCGGTCACGAAGGCCCGACAGCAGCCACCGAGCACTTGGAGGACAATGACGTGTCTTCCTTCCGGGGCGGCTGTGAACACACCCAAAACGCTGTCAAGGAGGTAGCACGGGTGTGTCGGGGGCCTGAACGGGGTGTGTGTTTCGGCGTTTTTTCCTACGTGCGGGGCCCTGCCGCTCCCTCTGAGCTGTGCTGGGTGGAGAGCCGGGCTGGCGAACGGGCCAGGGGTGGGGCGTGGGCGCCTACCGGTCTGACCTTATTCGCGGAAACACCCCGGACTCGTCCTCACACCGGTTGCTGGCCCTTCCTGGGAAAGGCAGGAAAACGCGGCACGCAGCGACGGGGACGGCTGTGTGGAGTAATCTCCAGGAGGGTGGCTGTTTGTCTTGGCCAATGCGTGCGAGAACACACCCCCCGGGAAATACTGGTCCGTGTGTACTTTGGTGGCACCGGGGACACTCACGTTACTGCCACCCTCGTCCACTGTACGGGGTTTCCCCCTCGGGACACTGGAAGTCCGTACTAAACAGCCAGACCTCCGGCTGCGCCCAGCCCCTGCCACCACTGTCCCCTGTGTCTCTGCACCTCGGACCCCTCTGGGGACCCCCCGAGACGTGAGTGGGATGACGCAGTCTCTGTCCCTCTGGGAGTGGCCATCCCTGAGCCTCACGACTTCCTGCCCTCGAGTTGCAATTCGCAGCGGGGACTGTGCCGCCGTGGCGGGGCGGGGGGTGGGGTGGGGCTGGAGGCAGGAACAGCATGAGGAAGGTGCTGCCCCCCCCCCCCGCCGGGCTCATGTCCTACGAGGGGACGGTTGGCACGTCCCAAGCACACGTGGGCACAGCCCCGAGTCTGCACCCACGCAGGGTCGTTTCCGCCCCATCGACACGAGTCCTGGCTCTCATGTCCTCCCCTGTGGCGGTGCTTGGGGGCCACAGTCCTCCAATCACTTCCTCTTAGGGAGCCTAAGTGAATATTTACACATTTACATATGCATCATATAAAATACACATCATGTGACACATAGGGCAGGTGTGTTATAGAAGATATTCCTGGCCCTGGCTGGCGTAGCTCAGTGGGTGGAGTGCGGGCTGCGAACCAAAGTGTTGCAGGTTCGATTCCCAGTCAGGGCACGTGCCTGGGTTGCAGGCCACGGCCCCCAGCAGCCGCACATGGATGTTTCTCTCTCTCTCTCTTTCTCCCTCCCTTCCCTCTATCATTTAAAAAAATTTTTAGAAACAAGACACTCTTATTATATCGTATACTCTAAGGGAGAGAAGATTTTTCCTTTCGATCTATTTTAATTGTTTTTTTTTTTTTTTGGCCCCCAGAAAACGCATAGGAGAGGACTGGATAAAACAGTCTGTGGGACGCGTGCAGAATGGAATACTACGTGGCGGTAAACAATGAAACAAATGTTGCCTTCTGCCTCCCGGAGAGCATTGTGCTCGGTGAAATAAGCCAGGCTGCGAAAAAGGCAAGTGCCGCGTGGTTTCACTCCTGGGGAAAATGCAGTCAACAAAGTAAACGGAGGGAGACGGCAGAGACAGAGCCATGGACACAAGGACGGACTGACAGCTGCTGGCGGGGGAGGGGCACTGGGCAGAAGCAGCGGGGAGGGGCAGGGGCAAAGAACGCGCAAGCCTGACCCACGGACACGGAGGGTGTGGTGCGGGGACAGGGGAGCGTGGTGGGGGCTGGGTAAAGGGAGGCAAAGGGGAGGAAAACCAGACGCGTCTGCCTGAGTGTCAACAATCAGAACGTCAACAAAAAGACACAAAAAGCATTTCACGAGCTGCGTCTGACTTCCCCAGGGACCACAGGCCAGTGGGGTGTGCTGTTCCTGGCCCGGGAGAGTTGAGGGTGTGGCTCTAGGCCGCTCCCCTGACGGCTTGGAGGTCACGCGAAACTTTGTAGCGACGTTGGCCTTTGGTCCCGCATACTCCGCTCCGGCCGATGACGATAAGACCCCTGACACCCTTGCACCGAGGTCAGGGTTCTAGCCAGTGACCAAGGCCTCACACTTGGCTCCACGTGCGTGCTCCTCCTCGGAGCCAGAGAAAACTTTCCATTAAAAAAAAAAATAAACAGAGCTAAAGCACAGAAAATACCGCCCCCACAGGGGGCTGGCGGGGCGGGGCGGCGCCGGCAGGGGGCTGACGCTTAAAGATACAAAGTTGCAAGCGGCGAGCCACTCAGGTCTGCAGACCTCACCCCCGAGCACCGAGCACCGGCTTTATCCTCAGCAACACTGTGTCACCGACCAACACACGACATGTTAATTGCTCTCCACATACAGAAACACTAAAGGAGAATTCTGCAACATCGGGAAGCCTTGGCTCACGATATTGTTACCGAGATCTTGCAAACCCCCCTGGTGTCTTAAGACACTGCAACATAACAAAACTGACTCCAGGTGTTATCTGCCCGTGACACCTCCGTGCCAAGAAAAGTTTTCTAAAAAGAGCCACAAGATATGTCCAGGGAGTGGCAGCGGTAATGCAGCCCTGGGTTCTGGTCCAAGGGCAGAGGGGTCTCTCCGGGGTCCCGCTGTCCTCCAGCGCCCCGGGGCCCGCCAGCCCGGTGTCACCACAGCCGTGGGGTTCTGAGTCCCCAAACCCAGGCTGCGTTCCCGTCTCCAGCCTCCAGCGTGTCTCGGCAATGCCGTGCCAACTGTAAATGTGGAGGCGAGCCCCCTTTTCCATCCCCGCTGGGCGCCTTTTCCGGTGCATTTGCCTACGCATCCCTCCCTCCCTGGGGGGGATCCCCTCGGCCTAGGTTCCCGTGTCGTTTGGAAGACGATTTCTTCTTCGCCCTGCACCCCCCGCCCCAACCCCGCGTCTCCCCGAGCCGGCGCACAGCACCTACCACAGAAGCGAATTACCTGGATGCCGGCGGCGGCGGCGCGCTGGGCCAGGCGGCGGAGGTCAGCACGCGGCGGAGGCTGGTCGGAGGGACCTCGCTCTTCCCGGCGGGACCCAGGCGGCTGCCGGCTCGGGGACGTCCCCTCCGCGACCGAGGCGAGCCCGTGCGTCGGCTGATTCCCCCGTCACACAAACAAAGCTTGCAGACAAACCAGCTGGGACTTCGGGGAGGCAACAGGCTGCTGACCCTGGCCGCCTCCGCGGCCGGCAACGCCTGTCGTCCTGTGCGCACCGGGTCGCCGCGCAGGGCCGGGCGGGACAGCTCTCGGGGAGACAGGCGCTGCTTTGTGCGCCGCGCGCCTGCCGGCCTTCTGGCCTCCTGGCAGCCCCCACAGAGGGCCTGGCCCGGTGCTCCTCCCAGCCGGGAACGCAGTCGTCCTGAAGATTCTGGAGTTGCTGGTCGTCCCCTCCCCTCCCCTCGGACAAGCGCCCGAGCAAATCAAAGGAGAGAGAAAAGCCACAGCCTGCAAATAACTCTTTTGCTCCGAGGCGATACAGGACAGCCGTGCATGTACACTTATTTTGGGCTCTGTGCCCATATATATATATTTATTTTTTCATTAAGAAGCATTTCAGCCCTGGCTGGTGTAGCTCAGTGGATGGAGCGCGGGCTGTGAACCAAAACGTCGCAGGTTTCATTCCCAGTCAGGGCGCACGTCTGGGTTGCGGGCCACGGCCCTCAGCAACCACACATTAATGTTTCTCTCTCTCTCTCTCTCTTTCTCCCTCCCTTCCCGCTCTAAAAATAAATACGTAAAATCTGAAAAAAAATAAAAGAAGAAGCATTTCTGGTTTTTTTTTTTTTTCATATCATCGTAGGGCATCTTTTTTCTGCAACATCGGAAGTAGAAATGATTCTTTTCAAAGATGTTACCAGGTAAGAACTTTTTGCCCACATTCAGGTGTTGAATCACATACAGCATGTTTGTTTTCAAAGCCCTACATGGATTTTTTTTTTTCATTTTTAATACTCAGTGGCTGGGCATGGTGCAGTTTTCATGTGAGACTCATGCGGCCAGAGAACCGTCTTCCAGCTAGCTGCTGCTGACCTGAGACCATTTCCTTTTAATGGGATCCTCACCTGACGACGTGATGGTGGATTTCAGAGAGAGAGAGGCAGGGAGGGACACACAGAGAGAGGTGAAGAGAAACATTCCCATGAGGGAGAAACATGGGTCAGCTGCCTCTCACGTGTGCCCCGAGCATGCCCGCAACCCAGGCGTGTGTCTTGACTGGGAATCGAACCCGCAACCTTCCGGTGTCCCCGCCTTCCCGGGGGGCGACGCTCCAACCCACTGAGCCATTATACCAGCTGGCCCTGGAATAATCATTTACAGCGGTAACCACTCAACAGGACAAAACTCACAGGCCAGGGGCTGAGGAATGCCTACCCGTGCTTACTAAGTAACGGTTCAAAAAGGTTCTCCACATACTTGGAATTCTTTTGACGCAAGGTCAACCAAAAAATTTTTTTTTTAAAAAAAGAAGAAAAACGAAAAGGCGTCTCTGGGGTCTTCATTAAAAATTCCCAGGTCGTCTTCAGTTCAAGCTGCCTTCTCCGCCTCCTCCTCCCCCTTTTCCTCCGAGAGCTGCTTTATCCTGCATCCGACTCCCCCGTCTCCCTGGGAAGGATCATACAGGGACCCCCTTCATGTAGAGTAGGCAGGCGGCTCCACCAGCCACCCGACCCCCGACGCTGTCAAGAGAGAGAAAAAAAAAAAAAACGTTCCTGTCCGCCTAAAAGGAATATTCAGGTTCTGAGGTCGAGTGAGAAAACACCTTCTATGCGGGTGGCCTATTTTTTTTCCTCCCCAAACTCTGCAAAGGCCGTTTTTAATCTCAGCATCTGTTTACAAACAGGTGCGTCTTGTGTCAACAGCGGCCCCGTCTTGTCGGACCAGGGTGGGGGGTGCACGGGCTGACATCGTTGGCATTTTCATTCCTTGTGTCTGTCTCGGGAGCCGGACGGATTCAGGGGCTGGAGGGTCTGTGTTTGCCTTTTATGCCGTTTCCCTGCCTGCCTCCCTCCCTCCCCGCTGGCCCAGGCACCCAGCTACCGCAGGGCAAACCCTGGTTCAGAGACTGCCACCACGCCCAGGGAGGTCTTTTTCGACACCCCCTGCCCCCTGCTGCATGCTGCCGTAACTGGGAAAAGTGGGGCTCCCGGGGAGTAGCAATCCAGCTGACAGGGGCCCCATCCAGCCGGCCATGGGGCCGAGCTCCAAGCCTGAACCGGAGCACCCTCCCTCCCCAAGGCTGGCTTTGAAAGCCCAGGCTACCGTGCCTCTCCTTAGCGGGCACATTCTCTGTCACGGAGCATGACCCGAGGGCCGGATGTCAGCTCCTGAGTGGCTTCTGTGTGGAAACCCGTGGAGACGTCGGGAGACAGTGGGGGTCCCAGGGGAGCAGGACGCCCCCCCACCCCCGGGACCTGGCCTTCCAGCCCTCCCTCCCCGAACTTCTCCACGCCCGATGCCTCCGTGGGTTCTGCTAGCTCCTGTGTTCAGGAGCTGTCCGTTGCTTCTAATGACACTGCAAAAAAAAAAACCTCACAAAAAAACAGAGTCAAATTTCCCTGCCAGGTGAGTGGATAAGGGGTTTGCAATCAGTTTCTCCCCAAATGACAGGCACCTGCAGGCTGACAGGTCAAACACGGGAATCTAGACCGCTGGGGTCCCCCTCCGATCTTTACGGACGCGGGGAAATTCGGACGCCACTGAGTCTCCCGCCACGTCTGTGCGAGACGCAAAGTGGAAGCCTCACAGAGGCACGTCCTGTTCGATGTCTAAATCCTTGCATGCGCGTAGCTTGGGTTGGGCAAGACTCGAACTCGAACTCAGGGCGTGCTGCTGATACACAATGAAACAGTCCTCAACCTCGAAAGAGAATACAATGTTACCGTTTCTGAGCATGTGGGGTGGGCCCAGAAGGGACCAGGCGCACTGTATCACAAAACACTTCACTGTTTACAGAGTCAACAATGGAACAGTCCTTGGCGGTGACAGGGGATACAATGTTACCGTTTCTGAGCACACGGGTGGGCCTGGAGGGGATCACGCACTGTATCACAAAACACGTTAGTGTTTCAAGAGTCGAACTCTCCTCCAAGCCTCCTGGCACTGTGGGGGTGGCGGGCTTGCTCAACCCAGCACCCCGCTTGAACCTGCATCTTGGGAAAGACGCGGTACCTGTGGAGAACCGCGAAGGCAAGGGCAGGGAAAGTGTCACCGGAAAAGACCCCGGCGTTCGGGCCGCCGCCTGTCACTGCCAAACCCAATAAGCAGTGACAGCGATGGAATCTTTTATAGGCCCTTTATTCCGATGGCCGGCGATCCGAGAAGATGGCGGGTTCATACCCTCACAGACCATCTTGCTCTTTCTTTCCTGGCCAGATCTTTTATAAGGGGGTTGGGGGAGGGCAAACAAGGTGTCAGCGAAAGCCTTTGAAATTCAACAGTTGCCTCCAAGGGGGAAGGGTGGTCGCTTGCTTCTTCGTGGTACAGACGTCTCCAGGAGGTCCGCTGCTTACTCTTAGGCGCCAAGATAAGCCTGATCTGTAGTTGCTGAAACAAAAACTGAACATACACAGGACTTGCTAGATTGATGACTAGTTACCTTGAGCTAAATTTTCCCAAGCCTTAAACCCCTACCAGAACAAGACATCCTCCAGTCCTCGCCCTCGGAAACGTCTCGCTTCTCCGGAAGTTCCGGGAGCTCTGGCGTGCGTGACACTGTCGGCAGACGGTTCTCGTAAGGGGGTGTCTCCTTCCCCAGACACCCCTGCCATGAGCCCGGTCACAAGGGAGGAAAACCCTTGGACACAGGCCTTTCGTGAGGATGGTCCCTCTGAACGCTGGGTGCCAGGTTGTCCCAGAGTAGGGGACATTTCCACCTTGTAAATGCAGCTCAGGGGGCCCATTCCCCCCCCACTCCCCCAGGCGTGTGGGCTGAGCCCGAATGACGCTTCCTTGGGAACGCGATGCGGGCCCCCCAGGACAAAGAGACTCGTACACGCAGGCGGCCGTGCTGAACAAGCTGACCTCCCCTGGTCCGTAAGTGGCCTGTTCCCGGCCCCTCCCTCTTCATGCCGCCCTGTAGCCTTGGTGAAGTGTTCATGCTTTATTTCATTTCATTTTATTTTATTTTATTTTGTTTTGTTTTATTTTATTTTATTTTATTGTATTTCCCCTCTATGGATCTAGACGAGACTCGTGCCAATGGCCCCATTTCCCCCCTGTGGCCCACCTCCCCCAGCGCCCACCCACTTTTCTCTGGGTCCACACCACACTGCTGGCTGTGTGCACGGCCCAGGCGTGCGTGCTCTTTGGCTGCTTCCTTCCTCTGCTTTCCCCCAGTCCCCTCCCCCCTGACAGCTTGTGGGGGGGGCCCCGCCCACAGTCCCCCCTGCCTGACCGCCACGGGTGAGAATAAATCTAAACAAGACATGACCTGCTTGGGGAGGAGAGGTGGCGGATCTCTCTGAGGGGAAGGGCCAGGAGCCTGTTCCTCCACGGGCTGTCATTGGGCTTGTTTTGCACAGGAATCCAGGTAAAGCTCATCAATCATTGTCGGGCAGTCGGGATCGAACCACAGATAACAACAGAACTCCGAGGGCCTATGCTGAGTCACAGCCTATTGGCTCAAGGGCTGTAACGCTGTGGGAGACGAACTTACTTCCTGCTTGGACCTTTATCAGAAAAACGGAGAGCACTCTTAGCAAAGCAGGTTGCACAGGAGTTGGTGTAGTCTTTCTCAGGCCTGATGGCCCTCGGGGAACCTGCCCGTCCCGGCCCAGGGTCGGTCGTACTGCCCTCTGACATTGTTTCAGGCTCACAGCACACAGGGGAAGGTAGGCAGCCAAGAGATTAGGAGATTTTCTCACAGACAGAATGAGGACTCAGGCTATGTCAAAGTTGAGGGGTGAGGGTCCATCACCCCCTTTTGCTGTAGCCTCCCAAGTCCTTCCTTGGGGCCTCCCATGTGATCGTGCCTGTCTTAGGTCGTCCCCCGTTGAGGAATCTCACCCATCACTGGCTAACCGATCAGGCATTGGGGGCCAGGCAGGGTGAAGTAAAGGTTGCAGAAGCGGCGCTCCTGCCAGGGAGATAAGCTTTGTTCTCTTGGTGGCTTCTGGTCCGAAGGTCACTCCCTCAGCCTCAGCCTTGGGTGCTCACAGCTTCTGAAAGCAGGCGGGGTGGTTCCCACCAACAGCCGCCCGCCTGTCCCTGTGTCCACACCTGTGCTTCTGTTTGGTTCCTCCGTGCCCTCGGTCCATCAGAGTCCACCTGTGTAAGCAAGAGCAGGTGGTATTTTCCTCTTTCTGACCTATTTCACGTAGCAGTCCACTGCTGGGAACACACCCTAAAAAAAACCCCGTCACGTTACTTCGAACGAACACGGGCCCCCCTGTGTTCAGAGCAGCATTATGTACAGTCACCGCGATGTGCAGACAGTGCAAGTGCTCATGGGTAGACGAGTGGATGAAAAAGCTGGGGTGCATTTACACACAAATTACTGCATGGCTGAAGAAAAGGGCCCTGGCTGGCGTAGCTCAGTGGATGGAGCCCGGGCTGCGAACCAAAGCGTTGCAGGTTCGATTCCCAGTCAGGGCACATGCCTGGGTTGCAGGCCATGGCCCCCAGCAACCGTACATGGATGTTTCTCTCTCTCTCTCTCTCTCTTTCTGCCTCCCTTCCCTCTCTAAAAATAAATAAATAAAATCTTTAAAAAAAACAAAAGGAAAAAAAAACATCCTTTTGTGACAGCATGCATGGAATGGGTTCAGCTTTTTTTAAAAAAAGGTTGCTGTGGCAGAAAACCTATGCAATAATATCACTAAAACCCCCTAGTTTTAGATGCCTGTTTCCTACCCTTCAGGACAAAGAGGGGAAAGATTTCTCCCCTAAAGAGCCATGTAGCAGGTGTCACGGCAGGTCCGGTTGATGGAGAAAGTCGCACAGGGCCCCAATGTGGCCCCTCGGAAGTATTTATTATTTTCTTTTCATTAAAGATTTTTAAATTTATTTTTAGAGAGAGAAGGAAGGGAGAAAGAGAGAGACAGAAACATCCATGTGCGGTTGCTGGGGGTCATGGCCTGCAACCCAGGCATGTGCCCTGACTGGGAATCGAACCTGCGACACTTTGGTTCGCAGCCCGTGCTCAATCCACTGAGCTACGCCAGCCAGGGCCAGATACGTGATTTTAAACGCTGTGTGTTTCATACAGGCCATGCAGGCAGAGAGGGAAGAACCTCTCCTGCCCCCTCACCAGCGCGCTTCTCCATGACCGGTCAGGGATAGTTTCATGTTGGTGTGAATAGTCATTGATCTGTTCCTCTGCTCTGCTAGGGCAAGGGAGTGGATGCAGATGATCCATGACAACTTCACGGGGTTCAGAGGTAGACAATGGAAGCTCTGTCCCTCTTAAACCTTTGGGACAGCCCCAAGCGTTTTTGGCTCTCACACGGCAGAGGTATCTGGCTCTGTGCATCCTACCTGCCACTCCCATCCCGAGTTACCTTTGCCTGGGTTACTGCTGAAAAAACATACCGTATCTTTATGGCCCTCACCCTGCATCGTGCCAGTTGTAAAAGTGTGTGAAGGGGTAGGTTTAGAATGACTACAGGTGGCAAAAAAAAATTGAGAACTCAACAAAGACAAATATAAGAGAAGCTTATTTGTCCATTGGTGTTAGCACCCTACCTCCGTCTAGCTGGCTACTTTTAAAAAAAATTCTGCAGGAGCAGCCTCATAGCTCAAAGGGGATGCCAAGACTCCAGCCATTGTGTGTATGTTCCAGGGAGCACAGAGAAGGAAGAGGAAGAGCTAAAAAAAAAAAAAAAAAAGAAGAACCCTTTCTGCAGATGGCAAGCTGCCTTTTTGCTGGGACATCCCTTGCCTGCCTTGATCAGTAGTTAATCCCACGGATGCCCCTAGGTATAAGGAGACTGTGTTCTGGGCAACTATGTGCCCCGATAAACGTCGGACCTTTGTGACTGAGGGGACAAAGAGAATAGAGAGTAGGGTTCATCTGAAATCTGAACACAGTGCATCTGAGTGTGTTGACAATTTGAGTCTTCTTTTTTAAAAACATTATTTATTTATTTATTTATCTTTAGAGAGGGAAGGGAGGGAGAGAGAGAGAGAGAGAGAGAGAGAGAAACATCCATGTGCGGTTGCTGGGGGTCACGGCCTGCAACCCAGGCATGTGCCCTGACTGGGAATCGAACCTGGGACACTTTGGTTCGCAGCCCACACTCCATCCACTGAGCTATGCCAGCCAGGGCTACAGTATGAATCTTCTTAACCCACGTGCGAGAAAGCCAGAGGAGAGAATCAATATGGGTTTTCTATTCATTCATTCATTCATTCATTCACTCATTCACTCATCCACTTATCCATTCACGCATCCAACAAAGAGTAAAACCATTAATTAAGCTTCTATTTTCTATCGGACGCTCAACTGGGTGCAAGCCATCCAAAGACGCACGACACCAGGTATTTCATTGCCAATACTTGTTTTTTTTGTCATTGCTCATTATCCTCCAGCCCTGTCTGCGTGTCTTGCTGTGGCAGTGGCCGCTCGCAGGAGTGACACGGGTAACTTAGGGACCTAGAACACCTCCCTGAACTCTGAGGAGAGCTTCCAGTGAATGCAGAGTGGGAAAAAACCCCACCTCTATGTGTACAGGTAACTCAGTTGACTTTCTGCCCCTTAGGTACAGACGTGCACCTTTTCTCCTGCTTGTGGCTTTTCTACACGTCTGCACACTGCTGATGCCAAAGAGCAGTGCAGGCGGCCACAGCAAATACGGCCGCTAGGGCAGTAACGTGGAAGAGATGGATCGGATGGTGGGTAGGTATTTAGAAAAAGCAACTTTGCCCTGGCTGGCGTAGCTCAGTGGATGGAGCGCCGGCTGCGAACCAAAGTGTTGCAGGTTCGATTCCCAGCCAGGGCACATGCCTGGGTTGCAGGCCATAACCCCCAGCAAGCGCACATTGATGTTTCTCTCTGTCTCTCTTTCTCCCTCCCTTCCCTCTCTATAAAAAAAAAAAATCTTAAAAAAAAAGAAAAAGAAAAAGCAACTTCAAGATCTCGCTCTTGGAGGTAGAGAAAACAAATTTGTATTCATCACCTCCAATGACATGCAGCACCTCACGTAACTTGGGAAATTAGTAAGTTCGTGTTTTCCTGAATGGGACAGAAAAGCTGGCTGTATATTAAGTCCGTTGAGCAAATGTTTGCCATGTAAACAGACACTATTTGGGAAGACAAGTTTTTCCTGTCTTGAAGAGAAAAATAACCCCTTTCCTGGAAAAAGAAATCACTGGCAAGATTGATACGGTTGTAGGGTATTACCCTTCCTCAGTCGTTGGTAGATATGCCAGGAAACATGTTCTTCTCCTTCGTTTCCAAGAAATGGTTACCAGTGTGGGAGGGAGTTGACCGAAACCAAAGGCATTTAAGTCATCTAATCAAAGCAGAAAAACAACCCTGAGGGTAATTAATTAGAAGGGCGCTCGGGGGTGGGGGGGGCTGGCTGAAAAATAACAGCAGGTGAAGGAAGGCACATGCGCACAGGGATTGGGCTGTTCGAATCCCGTTTCCCCCATTTCGTACGCAAAAGAGGGTTCCTTCATTTCGACAGTGCGTTTTAACGAGGACACACGGGGCCATTTTTTTTCTTCTTCTGTGAGTGAACATTTCTAAACGTTGTCTTAGGCAGAAATGTCTGAGCTGATTCCTTAGTTGTTTTTCTTCTTCTTCTTCTTCTTCTTCAAGATTTTATTTATTCATTTTTAAAGAGGGGAAGGTAGAGAGAAAGAGAGAGAGAAACATCCATGTGTGGTTGCCTCTCACAGGACCCCCACTGGGGACCTGGCCTGCAACCCAGGCCTGTGCCCTGGCTGGGAATCGAACCTGCGACGCTTTGGTTCGCAGCCCACGCTCCATCCACTGAGCTACGCCAGCCAGGGCCTTTTTTCCTCTTGTTATCATGGCTATCCATGAACACGGGTATGGAGCACCTCTAAAAGACACAAAGCCAGCCGGCTTCCCATGCATCCGGAGTGCGCTCAGCCGCCCAAGCCTGCTGTGGGTGTGGTTTCTCACGCGGGCTGCTCTTCAACCGTTACTAACCGGAAGGGCCAACGAGGGTGTGGCTTTGCAAGGAGATTTCTGTGCTGGCTAATCCCCTGCTCTCGGTGTCTCCGCCTGGGATGAGATTGTGGTCGACGGGAGATGCGGCGGGCAGGGGTGGGGGGTGGAAAGGGGGGAGCTGGGACCACAGTGCGATGGCCTGCATGGCCCTGGGCAGTGCGGCCAGTCGGCGGGCAAGCCTCCAGCCAGCACACACCGCAGAGAGTCCAGGATCTGCCTGGATCGGGCTTTTTACCTTGTCTTGGCTTTCCGACGCTGTCCTCTCAGGGGTGGCCGGGGATAGCGTGAAGGAACTGGACAACACTGAGGAACAAGGAGAGTGCAGTGTCGATGCAGAGATCAGAGAGGGGCACAGCACATCCTGCAAGAGCCTGAGGCTCCCCGGGGGGTGGGACCGTGGCTTTGGTGCTCGACTCTGGGAGGTGGCATTCTGGCGCTGTTCCTTGTTTCACGTCGACACTCAGGTGTTACCTTTAAATGCCGGGCCTAGTTCCTATTGGCTCCCTGAACTGCGGTGGGTGATGATGATGTTGGGTATTATGTACGCCTACCCACTTGGTCCTATGTTACATTGTATACAGTTCCTATATAGTACGTAGGACTGCATTCGCTGTAGCTATTTCTTACCTAACTGGTAAAATGAGGCACGTTCTGTTATAGGTTACATAATAAAGCCCTATTATTCTACGGTACAAGGATAAATGTATTAAACCATAAATGGACGCATTCCGTAATACAGAAATGTATAATACGGTCATGCCGCAAGCCAGCGATTTTCAGGGGGTCCGCTGCAAGAATTTGTACAACGGGCAGCCCCAGACGATGTCGTCAGGGGCACGGGCCTCTTTTCCCTTAGACTGTCGAATAAAAAATTGACAACAGCCAACGCAACGATAGCTGTCTGGCGTGCATGAGTGAAAATTACACCCGGTTTCTTGTGAGTCTGGCTGGAAATATATTGTTGCGTCTGCCGTCCGATGTGGTCATCAGCTGCTGTGTGCCGTGACATGGAAAAGGCGGAAAAATCACTCTCATAAATAATTATACAATGCTGCTATGGTATAATTATAATCGTTAAGTACACAGTGTTTATTCTACATTTATAAATGACAGGTTTATAGTTCTAAATGTGAAGTGCATAGTCTTTATTATACATTTATAAATGACAGATGTAGACTTCTAAATATGAAGTGCATCGTGTTTATTCTACATTTATAAATGACAGATTTATAGTTCTAAATGTGAAGTACATAGTGTTTATTCTACATTTACAAATGACAGATTTATAGTTCTAAATATGAAGTGCATCATGTTTATTATACATTTGTAAATGACAGATTTATAGTTGTATGTATGTTAGCATGCATTTACATGTTGCAATGATATATTTTATATGTAGTGCAATGTTCTATAATATTCATTGAAAAAGTTTATAGTTTACCTGGCTGGCGTAGCTCAGTGGATGGAGCGTGGGCTGGGAACCAAAGTGTCGCAGGTTCGATTCCCAGTCAGGGCACATGCCTGGGTTGCAGGCCACGGCCCCCAGCAACCGCACATGGATGTTTCTCTCTCTCTCTCTCTCTCTCTTTCTCCTCCGTTCCCTCTCTAAAAATTAAATAAATAAAATCTTTTAAAAAATAAAATAAATTAAAAAAAGAAAAGAAAGTTCCCCAGAGTTCTAATGTTTAAAAAAAAATGCAATACGTGTGAGGCACAAGAAAGCAGTGTATGATACACAAAGTACGCCTGCCTATGATGCATGAAAACATCTGAGACCTTTGCTCTTTGACCAGGAACCGTCAACAGGATGATTAATGAGCCACGGACCCAAATGAAGGTGTCGATGATAAAACTCAGTCTACACAACAGAGTGAGTCACAATTCTGTTCTACGTTGATGTCGGGGAAAGGTAGGTGAGTGGGGGAGAGGCAGGGAGCGTATGGAAAATCTCTTCATGGGTCTTTTCTCCATGTAGCTGTGAACACAAAACTACCCCGAACGGGTCCTTATGAGCCAAAATTCTTCCCGTGGCCCATCAGTGACCTGTCATACATAATCTCAGCCTTATTAAACGTTAGATGCGTTTCAGCCTTAGGCCCACGCAGCCACTAGGGGGCACACTAATACAGCTCACTGTGTAGCTGATGGACAATTCCTACCAAAAAGAACTTTTCAAATGTAAAAAAAAGGTCTCGAATGTTGGAACTGCAGCCCAGACCAGAACTTGGCAAGGGGCACACACCTTTTCCCACCTTTTCCCTCGACTGGGCCAATACGCCAGCCTCATAGGCCTTATGGGGTGGTTTGAATTCAGAGACGCTGCTCTGATGGCAGTGACTTTGCTGGGACAATAATTTCCTGGCAGGAGTTGCCGGGTACAGGCGCTCGAGGAGGTCAGGCCAGCAGAGCAGGGGCACTGAGAGTCTGTAACTCATCACCTGCATTTCCCTAGGCTGGCACCCACGGGTCACAGTGTATTTATGATGTCATGGGCTCACCCATTCTGCACACGGCCAGCATCCATTGGGCACCTCAAATAATTCAGGGGTTCGGGTTCCTTTGTCCTCAGATTCTCTTGTTCCAGGTGGGAGAGGGGGGAGAGAGAGGGGGGAGAGAGAGAGACAGAGAGGGAGAGAGAGAGAGAGAGAGAGAGAGAGAGGGAGAGAGAGAGAGGGAGAGAGAGGAAGGGGGAAAGAGAGAAGGAGAGAGGTAGAGAGAGGGA
This sequence comes from Phyllostomus discolor, assembly GCF_004126475.2. Taxonomy (NCBI): domain Eukaryota; kingdom Metazoa; phylum Chordata; class Mammalia; order Chiroptera; family Phyllostomidae; genus Phyllostomus; species Phyllostomus discolor. The sequence continues at coordinate 1,132,971 of NC_050199.1, forward strand.
GGGGAGAGAGAGACAGAGGGAGGGATAGAGAGAGGGAGGGAGACAGTTGAAGGTGAGCTACACACTCAACTGTAATCAGAGGCAAATTGCAGCATCCAGCACACGCGAGAACCAATATCGGAGACTTTCAGGGGTTCAAAGATGTTACTTTATTGGCCAAGTTTCACCTGCGCAGGGGCGAACTCTCAGAGTGTCCAGCGACACAGTGCCCACAAGGAGCTGCAAACGAGAGCCGCGCCGAGCGCTTACAACTACGTCCTTATATAGGGGCGGGCAAGCAAGCGTTATACAGAAGCAGACGTGGCAGGTAGCCATTCGCTTACAGAGACCGCGCGCGGGAATTTCAAACCAAGCATTCTTGCATAAGGCGGGAAGGCAGGATGTTTATTCATTCACCTAGTCATCTCCTGGCTCTAGCTAGCTAGGTTCCTATTTTCTCATTAAAAACTACAAAGCACTGCTTATCTAGCCTACCCAGGGGAGAGCGTCTGCTAGACACGGGATGTTTGCTTACCTGCCCTGTGCCTCCCTTATCATTTCCTTTGAGCTACAACGTGGTTCTTGTCTATTAGAGGAAATTCAGTTCTTAATGTCCTTATTCCCAACACAAACCACCACAGTAAGCGTCACAGCCATCAATATCCACTCTTTGGCTCTCCGATATCCTTTCTCCAAGGAAACCACGCCTCTCGCTGAGGCGGCATTGCGAAATCCAAATGCGTCAGGACATGTCACCTTCCACGCAAGTGGGATGCGGGACCACATGCTCCCTTGGGTGGGGGGGGGGGCCTGGCAGGTGGTACAGACCTGTGAGGTGATAAGGCCATGTGGAGACTCTGCCCCTTGGGTCAGCCGGTGGCCCCCGAGACCCAGCTTCCGGCCGGGCGAGGGTCCTTAACGCGGGCGCAGAAGCCAGTGGGAGACCCAGGCAGCTTGTGGGACCGAGAAGTCCTGTGTGCATGGGCGCACGGAGCACACCCCCGGGTGCAGGGCATGTGGCAACGAGCCGTGGAGTGGACAACTTTCGGGGACGGTAGGTAGTGACGCGATGGGCATTTTCCAGGGGAACTTGGCAGCCCAGGCATCGGGACAGAGAGCAGGAATTTTTGATTTAGAACGCTCGCCGCCGCGGCCCAACTCGGTTTTCCATGGCATGGCTTGCAGTGCTTTCTTCAACTACAGTTTCCATTGCATGTTACTTTGGGTTAGTGTCAGGTGCACACGCAGTGCTCAGACAATCCTACAGTTCGAGAAACGATCCCCCTGGTACTGCCAGTCCCTCCCTGGCACCCTCCGTGCTTACTACAGTGTGACGGAGTGTGCTCCCCACGCTGTGCTTTCCGTTCCCGTGACTGTTTTATTTCCGCCAATCGGTACCTCCTCATTTCTTTTTTTTTTTCTAATTTTATTTTAATCATGGTTCAAGTCCAGTTTTTTTAAAATTGTAACATTTATAAGCTTTTTAAAAAGATTTTAATTATTTATTTTTTAGAGAGGGAAGGGAGGGAGAAAGAGAGAGAGAGAGAAACATCCATGTGCAGTTGCTGGGGGGCCGTAGCCTGCAACCCAGGCATGTGCCCTGACTGGGAATCGAACCTACGACGCTTTGGTTCGCAGCCCGCGCTCAGTCCACTGAGCTACGCCAGCCAGCCAGGGAGAATGCTGTTTTATTACCATCGCTACAACACTTTGGGTGTGGCTACGCTTTTCTTGTCCCCTCACAGAGCGAACAAGGCCGGGAGAGAGACACACTTTCCTCCTACGTAGCACAGGCGTGTGTGTTTTGTAGGCGAGCTCGGAGAGGCTGCTTGGAGACCCGCCCCAACGGGAACGTGTTGCAGAATGGTCGCGTGGCCCCGCAGCAGCCACGGGGCACAGGGACAGAACACAGGGCAGCACCACGTTCAGCAAATCATTCCCAACGCACGCAGGCCCCCGCCTGGAAGCCCAGACTTTTCATCACCCCGGGGGCGGCGAATCACGTCAATATGTTTGTCCCCCCAACACCACGCTCCCTGGGGGGAAAATTCTCACACGGAACACATCACACGCACTATTTCTACACATGATAATTTATTTTTTCATTTGTGTCTTTCTTCCCCTACTTTCTAAGAAAGGGAGAACGTTCTGCCCCATTGGGTAGAAAAATTCTCACATGGAACACATCACACGCACTATTTCTAAATGTGACAATTTTTTTTTTTTTTGTATGTGTCTTTCTTCCCCTACTTTCCGGGAAAGGGAAAATGTTCTGACACGTTTGGCTAATTCCCTACAGGAAGCACCTCTGAGAGTCGGCGTTGGGGCTCAGGTGCTCCAAGTGCATCCTGCCCTGCGGGCACGTGCACGGCTTTTCCTTGTGGGATGAGGAAGCTGCTACAGGGGCCGGTTCTGTCAGGCCGCAAGCACAAGACGCAGGTGGGCACCCAGCGCCTTCCTAGAGACGCACCTTCGGGGTGCGTGTGCACCCCGGACCCACTCAGCCACGCTTCAGAATATGCACACAGGTGCCCAGCTTCCCTGAGAAACAGGGTGTCTCATTAAGGAATCTGGGAGATGGGTGAGGCCAAAAATGAGAAGTCAGGACTTGTGACCACGTTTTTGTGGAAGTTTCCTGTGGGTTCTGCAAGCAACTTGGGGCTTAAAAAACAGGCATGCACACTCCCATGTCTTGGAGACTGGGCATTTGAGAACCAGGTGTCCCAAGGCCACGATCCTTCCACAGGCTCCAAGGAGGGTTTTTTTTTTTTTTTTTTGCCTCTTCCAGCTCCGGGGGCTCCAGGCGTCCCCAGGCTGGTGGCCGCGTCCCTCCCATCTCTGCCTCCGTCTCCACGTGGCTTCTCCTCCGGGTCTGCGTCTCCTCCTCTGTCCCTTCTCAGGATACCGTCACTGGACGCAGGGCCACCCTGACCCAGGATGACGTCCTCTGAGATCCTTCATGTCTACAATTACATCTGAAAAATAATTTTCCCAAGGAAGATTCCCTCGGACCTATTCTTGGGTTGGGAGGTGGACCTATCTTTCAGGAGTGACCACGCATCAAATCACGACAGCGTCCACGTTGGATATTTGTTTGCCTGGCAACCAGTACTAAACTGGGTTTCTGTGTGTCGTAAGGCCTGGGACACAAACAATAAGAAGCTATTTTACACCCTGGCTGGCGTAGCTCAGTGGATGGAGTGCACAGGCTGAGAACCAAAGCATCGCAGGTTCGATTCCCAGTCAGGGCACATGCCTGGGTTGCAGGCCATGACCCCCAGCAACCGCACATGGATGTTTCTCTCTCTCTCTCTCTCTGTCTCTCTCCCTCTTTCTCTCTCTCTCTGTCTCTCTCTCTCTCTCTCTCTCTATCTATCTCCCTCCCTTCCCTCTCTAAAAATAAATACATAAAATCTTTTAAAGAAGCTGTTTCACTCCCGACGTACCACTTGGTATTTCAGCGAAATAAAAAATTCCCTGGCTCTGCCTCACGGACCTTCACGAGAGAGAGCGAGACATCAGCGGTGACCGGTTTGAGCTGAGTCCTGGATCCATGAGGGGGGGAAAGTCAAAAGCTATTACAACCTCCCTATCTCCCTGCCAGCGTGCAAGACACCTCTCACGCGTCACAAGCGGCCCGGGCCGCGTGGTTCCCGAGCGACCCCAGCTCCCTGCACACACCTACGTCAGTGGAAAATGTAGCTGGGCGGGGAAAAAAGAAATCTAGGGTCATTTTCAAGATCTCATTTCCTCGCGCAGAACGCGTGCCGTTGCAGAGATAAAGGACAGCAGTGCCCGTGGATGGTTTGGTAATGGAAAGAATTCTGCGATTTGGAGTGAGCCCGTGGATATTGGCAGCGCACACGAAGG